>NC_057795.1:619300612-619600612 GCF_018294505.1 Triticum aestivum
ACACACCCCACCCTCCACACAAACCCGAAGCTCAGTGCCTTTCCTCTGCCCTCCTCTCTCCCCCTCTCAAATCCTTCTCAGATCCGGAGTATTTGAACGTGGATTTCGAAGCCAACCCCTCCCTTAAGGTAATCTCCTCCGATCCCCTCGTTTTCATCCATAGGAATTGTCACATTTGCTCAAATCTTACTAGTTTGGGGGAAACCCTAGTTTTTGATAGGATTTGCAAATTTGTGTTTCTTTACTAATTTGGTATGGTTAGGCTTTCATAGTATGCTAGGGTTAGGGTTATGTGTGTTTGATGTTGGTGTTTGGGTTATGTTGGTGTTAGGGTTGTGGTTATTGTTAAGTGGGACCAATAATTCTCGGTTTTGTAGGCATGGCTTCATCCGGTTCCATGACGAGGCCACCGTGTGCTAACCAAGAAGACATGCCGAACAAGTGGGAGGACGCATCTTTGGACAAGGTGAAGGAGAAAGATGTCAACATCCCGCCATGTTGGTGTGGAGATGTTTGCAAGGTGAAGGTGTCCACCGACCGAAAGAAAGCATGGACGGAAGGGCGGAGATATTTTGTATGCCCGAACTATGCTTATGATCGTGCACTTCCAACTATCGCCTATGACCAACCACCGGTAAGCTCAAGTAAAATGTACTCTCAAATGTGTGTCAACACTAACAACAAATTTTTATGCAGTCACCGCCTCCTCTATGCAAGTACTTCACGTGGATAGATCTTGAAGTGCCAGAAGATGTGAAAAAGGACCAATACGTAGATTGTCTTAGGCGGCAACGACGGTTCGAAGAATCGTTTCGAAGAGGCTTGGAGGAAGAGCATCGTCAGAAGGAGAGGATGGAGCGGAAGAAACGAGAGGAGGAGAGGGCACGCCAAGCAAAACTTGCTCGTGAGGAGGAGAGGGCAAGAAAGCTTGCAAAGGCTCGCGAGGCACAAGAGGAGGACTCGGCACGTGAAAAGAAGGGGAAATGGCCTCGCTCTACTCAGTAGGGACTTCGCTTCGGTGCACTCGTCGTCAACTATTTTCTAATGAATGTGTCATGAAGTTGTGAGGGCATGTGAGATGTTGGTGAACTATCTTCTAGGGCAAGCTGCCATTTGTCATTTGTAATGAATGTGTCGTGAACCATGTCGTAGTAATGTTTGAATTGTCTTAAGTTATGAACTCGTCGGCATAAAATTTGTGTTTGTTCAAATTGTTGTGATGCTGCAGTCATTGTAAGTATTGTGGATGTGATGCAAGCCAACTGTGGCTCTCTGGATGGTCATGGAAGTAGTGCAGCGCCTAAGGTCAGGGCGCTGCACTATATAGTGCAGCGCCCAAGAGTTGGGCGCCACACAGTACAGTGCAGCGCCTAACTGTTGGGCGCTGCAGTGCTACTATAAGCAAAACTGCAGAAACAGATGCCATTTTGGCCTCCTGCAGCAACACTCACATAATAAAAGTACTGTAAACTGCACATGCTAAGCAAAGAGAACTAATAACTTGAACATCATATCATTTAAGACAATTCAACATTACTTCAGGTTCGCAAACACAAATACCACACTAGTAAGAGTTCACCAACATATAACATAACCTCACAAGTTCATCAACCTAATTAAACGGCTACAATTAACATGAACAAGCACTAATTCCTTCCGTGCGTGTTCCTGGTGGCACACCTGCAGGCAAGCTTCTTCTTCTTAGGAGCACGAGGCTCCTCTTTGTGCACTTCCTCCTCCGCCTCCGCCTCCGCCTCCGCCTCATCATCCAAGCTAGCCATCCGCGAGGTCCCTACGACCACCTTTGGGTTGCCTCTGTTGTCATAGTCGTTGGGCGTGTACCGGCGTCTGGGCTGCCTAGCCTTGAACACATATGCGGACCGAGCTTGAGCGTCCGCCAAAGTCATGTCATCATCAAGCTCATCGCCCTATCACACAACGAAAGAATATGGTGAAGGCCGGTGTCATAATCAAGTGAGAATCACATCTAAAGGATTAGTCATACCTCTTGGGTGATCCCACCCTCATCATCCATATAAGCATATGAGGAACTCACATCGTCCCCCTCATGGTGAGGTGCGGGGTCTGATGGTGTACCAGACCTAGAGTCAGATGGTTCATCATATTCAGGATCACGGCAACCGAGAAGATTCGATAACCGCCTTAACTTCTTGGCCTGACGCTGTAACATGAACAAGTGTGTAAGATATCAAACTTCGCAACATAGACTGGCTCTCATAGTGAATGCGATATGTACCTTGAGGAATGCTCGTAGTGAACCATCATCATTGCCAGTTCCAACCGGTGTCTTCTCCAGAATAGACTGGCTCTCATCAGCTGCTTTCTTGATCTCGGTGCGCTGCGGATGAGAAAGAATGAATGAGTTAGCCATTCAAACATGTGTAATACGGTCAACAGGAAAGTAAAGAGGGGAACACTTTACCACATAGTTAATCACCGGAACAGCAGGGACTCCTTGCCCTTGCCTGACATCTCTGTTGTACTTCCCCTTTGCTATATCCTCAAAGTTTACGGGTTCTTCAAGAATATCCTCATTATATGCCGGCGGGCATATCTCAACTCGAGTAGTTCCAATAAACCATCGTACGTAGTTATCAAAAGCAATTGGGTTGTGCTCACGAAGCGGGGCGCGTGCAGTGCTACGAGCTTGCTCCACACAAAGCTGGAAGCGGGTAACATACGCAGAATGATGCTTGTCCCAGTCCTTTATCTTCCATTGCCTTCTCCTGTCCAACCTGCGTGGTATAAAACCAAACATTAGCACAATCAAAAGGAGTCCCGATGATTAGACAATACGCAGACATGCTCTCTTACCTATGAAGTGCTTTATCCGTGTCCACCCAATCCGGCGGGTGAGGCTGGAAAAGACCAAACTGACGATACACGCGATGCGGCAAATGAAACTCAACCGCCCAGTTGCATATCAGTGGGCACCGCATAAGCCAGAGATCCTTATCCCGCAAGCACATCGGGTTGAGGCAGAACTCCGCGGTGTACCCCAAGCTCTGACCCACGCCATATGGCTGCCATTCCACCTATGAAACAGGGCAACAATGCAAATTTGATGACTATTTTTCAAGCAAGCATGAGAAAGGACTAAAGTAATGACCTCCTTACCTGCTCAGGCGTAATCGTGTCCAACTCGGCAATGTACTTTTGGTACATGAGATTGACATCGTTCGTCATCTCGGAAACGATATCCCACTTGTAAGCCCACGTGGGGCGCCGTAACTCGTCATGTTCATCTGCATACCAAGGATCAAACCTGACGCTCTTCGGGCGTCCAACAGGCAGACGCTCCCAGCTCCATACAGAAAGTAGAAGCAGATTACCACCAATGCCTGCACTAGGTGTGATCCTGCAACACGCATCGTCCAGCTACATATGAAAGAAAAACAATGTTAACTTGACAGCAAGCTTGCATTGCTAATGAAGAAATGAGTTGATCACAAAACAGACCAACTACCTGTCGGTACAAGTAGGCAAGAGTCGCTGAACCCCAGCTCCATTTGCTATCGAAGACGGTCAACGCCTTCAGCCACATCCATGGAGCGTTCTTGCCAGTGGAGTCAGGAAACAAAGTCCTCGACACAATGTACCACATATACACACGAGCATGTGTCTGGATCACATCATCAGTGGCATCCGGAGGGCACGTCGCAAAGTTATTTTGAATCCACGTGAAAGCAGCTCCGGCTGCTTTCCTTTCCCTCTTCTTTTTCTCTTCTCCCTCCTCTACATCATCCTCAGCCTCGGTAGGAGCCATACCGATAAGAGCAATCATCTGCTCGCGCCACCCATCAGAATCGGTGCTCATACAGAGAGGCCTCCCGTCGATAGCAAGACCGGTGATCAACGAGACATCCTCGAGCGTTACGGTCATCTCCCCGGTCCGAAGATGGAAACTGTGGGTCTCTGGCCTCCACCGATCAACAAGAGCGGACACCAGTGGAGCGTTCAGATTCGGCGTGGACCGGCTGACCAACAGAATCCACGGGAGTAGTTCTGCCTGCTTGATGTACGGTGTGTACCGCTCATCGTAAGGCATGGCAGGACCAGAGACCCCGTGATACCGAATCTTCAGAGGTTCAAGCTTCTGCAAAAAACAAGTAATGACAAATCTTAGGGCATGTAAATTTCAACTAAAGGCAAATTTGCAAAATATTTAGATTACTCATTATTACCTTATCCTTCTCGCGCATCATGTAGGCCCGGTGTTGCACGTCGTAGACATCGTCCAGAAGCCAAACCATCCTTACAATTTCAAACAATAAACATATAAGAGTTCATCTTCATCTCAAATATCGGTATACACTAAACATATAACATGTGTTCAACTACAAGAATCTCAACATCTCCTTCTCACACAATGAATATGTCATATGTGTTCAAATAAACTAAACATCTAATGTTTCAAATAAACTCAACATCTAATATTTGAAATAAACTCAACATCTAATATATATCCAAACAAACTTCTCATATATGTCTACAAAAATCAACATCTCATAGTTATCTATAAAAATAGGCATCTCATACATATCTAAAAAACTAAACAATCTAGGCTTTCACCAACAAGAATCATATATTGTGAACTAATAAATAACACTACGGTACTACCAATATGAATGCACATCCTAAATCGAGCAAACCAAACAAATCAAGGGTTCCATCAAATCTTGAACAAATCTCTAGAATGGCAACAAATTTACGGAGCAAAAGAAAAAGAAGGGAAGAGTTTACCTAGTAGGATGGATTGGGGATCGAATCCACGGATCAAATCTTCAGATCTGAGAGGGATGTGGGGGGGGGGGATTAGATGGGGGCGCCGCCGCCGCCGCTGCTCTCTGTCCAGAGAGGGAGAGATGAAGAACTGCCTGGTCGGGCTGGGTCGGCCGCGCTTAAGTCACTGTGCAGCGCCCAAGGGCTAGGCGCCAGCCCTTAGGCGCTGCACAGGTGCATGTGGGGCCGCAACTAGACCAGGGCTGCCACGCTGGCAGGATGTGCGACGCCTAAGGGAAGGGCGCTGCACAGTAGGGTGCGGCGCCCAGCTATCGGGCGCCACACCAAAGGGTCAGCAAAGTGAAATTTTTTCGTGATCAGGTCAGTTTGTGATTTAATTTCTGCCTCAGGTCAAATATGTGATTTCTGCCAGTATCATATGCATGATACTAATATATGATACTTCCTATTACAACCAACTGAGACGGCGGGCTCGCGCCGTGCAGCTCCTCACGCCCAACCGAGGAAGCAAGCATCCGGGGGGAGACGGCCGGCGACCGGCAACGTGGCTACTTCCGGTCGGCTGATTGACCATCCAGTCCTGAAGCACCGCTGCGTCGACTCGAGTCAACTGGGCTACGCCTACCTACGTGTGTTGCGTGGTCATCAGGTGGGTGATGGATATAGGTTTTCACTGCTCTGGACTGGAGCGGCCGACTTGCGACTTTCTTGCAACTTGCAGGTGTCACACTACCACTACGCATATATTCTCTTAAACAAACTTGGCTGCTAAGCATATACGTACAGAGGAACGTCAACAGGTCCACGTAGGAAAGATATGCGTGGTCACTGGTCAGTACGTACACCTTTACCACAAGTTTCTCGAACGGGCCAAGAAGATGCATGGACGGTGATCAGTTCGAATCCGTTACTCCTTTGTACGATAGTACATTTTTCCAGGATATACACTGCTTTCTACGATTGACAGGTCCTGACAGAAATCGCGAAAAAAGGCGACCGCTGGACAGAGTACGTACGTACAATGACTTGGGAGTCTGCCGTGTACACCCATCTTGCCTCTACTTGTCAAGTCGCTTGCACGGGTTGGAGATCCTAAACTTCTCCCAGGACTTGCAGTAATTTTCAAGAGAGAAGAGAAAGAGACGCGCAAACCACTGGGCACCACCTACGTATGTATCGTAACGTAACGTAGGCCTTAACATCACTCACTGTTCACCCATCAGACGCATGCCTCAGCTAGCCATCATCAAGGCTAGCTAAACTCTTTTTTGACCGCTCTCCAACCAAGCACTAAGATGTAGTGTAGTGGTAGTAATTTTTCATTCTAGCTATGCAACCATTCCAGTCATGAGATTCTGTTCTACTCTCCCTAGTCCCTACCAAAGTGCACCACGTATCTCCTACAAGACGGAGCCAAGCGGTGCAAATCACGACCACGGGGGGAGTGCAAACGCTGCGCACCATGCATTACCGCGGAACACACACCCCAGACCCAGATCCAGAACCAGAGGTGGCACGCAAAGCAAGCGTGTGAAATGGATCAGGCCAGGCCACCACCCGTGTCGGACTCTCGGTCACCACGCAAGACGAACACGGACTTGACTTGCCGGACAGCCGGAGAGCGACGGCCGGCGACCGACGACGTGGCGACGTCCTCGTTCCATCGATCACCGATGACCAGGATGGGTACACGAATGTTGGGATATGCTCTGCCCAGGAGACCGATCGAGCGGTCAGGACAAAGCTTGTTGTCACTTGTCACGTCGCGGTTTTGGCAGTTTTTACCGCTGGAGCGAGCCGACCTGGGCACGTGTGGCCAGCGTTTGGAGACGATGACCATCGAGGATTCGTGATCGCACTACAGTAGTACTGTAGTAAACTTTGCCGCTAAGTATACGGGGGAACTGAATACGTAGGTCTGGTAACGGGTAACGGCTACACCTTTGCCGGGGTACATTACATACGTCGTGTATGTCCAGTGGCGCGAGTCAGTTACCGCTTCCTTTCTACGATCGACAGGTAAACCTTGAGAAAGCGACCACTGGACGCGGCGGGAACCATCGCGTCGTGTTCGAGTTGGGGGAAATGCGGCATACGGCGAACCACAGGCGACGTACGAGTAGGTACGTACAGCGACTTGGAAGCGTCGCTTGCACGGGCCATGGATCCTGACTGCCTGACAACAACTCAGATCCTAAACTTGCAGCCGGAAATTAAATTTTGGGACTCGGTGAAGCAGACAGCACAAGATTAAATGAGCGAGGACGAGAGAGATCGAGACGCACAAACCACCTGGCACAAGCAATGCACGTTCCCACAGCTCTTATCCATGTTTCACTGTTCATTCATCGACGCCTGCCTACCTAGCCATCTGCCTGTCCCTCCCAATCCCAACTCTCAACCCAGGCGATGCATGATGCCCGGACGCAGCTTCAGTGACTTTGTGAAGCCAAGTCACCCAGCGCCTTAGCCCACTATATCAGCCACTCATTGTACATCTGATGGACAGGATTCACTCAAGGCAAAAAGGCCCAGTCTTGGTAGTTTTCATTTACAGTGATGTGAGTAAAGCAGTGAGGCACTGGACACTCTCCAGACTTAATATTTTCACATAGAAAATATCTGATGTTGAACATAATATGAAATGAACAGTAATCCCATTATACAAGGGAAAGTATGACAGTATAACATTGAAAATCGCAAGCAATTAACTTCAGTGTATAATCTGTACAACATTGGAAACTGCAAGTACTACATATCAAAAGTCTGAAGCAAACAGAGAAAGAAACACTGTATCACAACCTTGAAATTTGCAAGCACTTAGCATTCGTACAACTCTGTAGCACAAATATTCAAGCACTTGAGATTGATAGTCTGAACCATACCATTCAAATTCTATAGCAACAAGTACTATTGATGAGTAACCATCCAAGTATGTTACATACTAGGCCATTTCACTTGTACACTTAGGTCACAAAAGACTATAGTTAGCCACCAAAATACCACCGGATAACTATAGTTAGCCCCAAAGTTTCATCTAACGCTGCGTTTGGATGTCCGTATTGGGGTTCCGAAATGGATTTCGTATTCCCAAACCATCAATTCGAGTGTTTGGCATGCCAACGGAAACAGCGGTCTGTAATCCATTGAATACAGCGGCGAAATCAATCGCACGCGCCAAGGCCTCCCACGATACGGAGCCCGACCCCTCCGATTTGGCCTGTATTCATGCCTCCCACAAAAGAAAACGTTTCAAGCATGTCTTTCCTCACCCCGCTCGACCGAAGCAGCCATCCCCACCTTGCGCGACGAGAGGCGGCGGCGCAGGAAGCACCCGACGGCGGCGCCAGGCATCCTCTCTTGCCGGCCCTCCTCCTCATCCCTGCCGCCATTCCTTCTCATCCTCCCCTATGTCGACCCTTCTCCTCATCCCCTCGTCATCTCGTCTGCCACCCGATGAACATAGGGCCGTCGCATCTCCTCTGCCCATGGCCGCCGCGGCCTGGCCCTCCCCGCCCGTCGCTGCTCCTCCTCCACTTCCCGTGCTCCGGCGTGCCTCCCACTGGACCCCCTCTTCCTGTGCCGCCGGTTCCCCATCTCCTCTTTGTGGTCAGCCGCCAGATCCCCTCGTCTGCCCCTCTATTCTGCCACTTCCCGACCATTTTTTGCAAACTCTTGTAAATCTGAATCTTGTAAATCATGATGTTGCTGTAGTGTAGCTCTTGTAAATCTGAATTTTGATGTTGTTGCAGTGTAAATCTTGTAAATTCATCTCTTGTAATCTGTCCTAGTAGAAAATTTCATGTATTTACAGTCATTTTGCTCATGAATACTAGCCTTTTCTAATTGTGCCACAATTTCTTAATCTTGTAAATTTCTTGCTGCTATGGTGTAGAATCTATCTTGTAATCTGCTCATAGGTCCCTTTTGATGTTTGCTAGGCCATAATTTGCAATTCCATAGTTTGCCATCCAAACATGATTTGGTATTGAAACCTCCTTGAGATTACATGAGCCAATTCCATGAGCATCCAAACAAACGAATTCGTATTCGTGTCCATTACAGTTTCCTCTTTGTTCCACTATCCTTTCAAAATGCCTTAAAAATCTAACAATATGAAAATCAGATTTCAAATGGTTCTTCAATGAATTGTTGAAGCTCTCACTTAATTGTGTACTTCTCACTCCCAAACTGAAGACATCTCTCATAAAACATTCAGCCCACTTTTCTTTTACCTTGTAGATACTATCGAACCAAGTTTGCTTATGCATCTTTAACCTCATGTTGGCAAATGCTTCTTCAAACTCAACCTTGTCCTCATAGCCATACATACAAGCACTAAAATACTTTAACATGCTGCCTACCTGACCAAAAGCAAGCTCTCTTTGCCTCTTGCTTTGCAAAAGATTTCTGTGGTCACGACAAGTGTAGCTAAGATTAAGTGGTCCGCCAACCTGACGAGTAGCAAGCTCATATGCAGCTTTAGGCCTAATTCCAGAATCATCTGCGGCTTCAATTTCATATGCTTGAAATTCTGAAATTTTCCTTTGGGACACCATGAGGTGGCGGGTTTGTGGCAAGTGAAGCAAGTGATTATGTTCAAGAACTACATCCGTGACTTCCAAATTTCCAGACTCTCGATCCAATGTAAGAGTCATTCGAGCTTTACAATCAGTTTTTGTCTCAGCTCTAAAGCACTTCCGAATGGATTCTCTTTGCGTTTTTTTCCGATGACCTTCATTGGCACAAACATGTCTACAGGAAGTTACCTTACCATCAAATTTGCTCACATTGGTGTACCTTTTCCTCACATCAAAGCCTACACGACCACCATATGCTACCCAAAACAACCAAGACTCCTCTTGACTTTTGAATATCATGCCAATTTGAGGCATCCCCTTATCAGATTGCGCCATTGCACACCACCTTATTAATCTGCCATTGCCAACACATATAATCAGCCGACTAAATTGCACAACACCAACTAATAGTCTAGATGCAAATCTGAAATAATTACTAATACTAATATTGCACTACTAGTATATCTGAATATTAGTTAGTGTTCTTTCACCAAATCAGAACTTGAAACTCCCTAAACAAGTTGTAGTGTTAGTTAGTGTTCTTTCACCAGATTACTACAATTTGAAACTCACATACTAACAAAAATTCAGATTATTCTACTTTTGAATATTTGGGGTGTTGCGTGTGTGGTGACTGGTGAGTGATCTGAAATTGCACAACCATGTATTTATATCTGGTGTGTGTGATCCGGACTGGTCAAAAGAATTACTACAACTTGCATAACCATGTAATCCCGTAAAAATCCAAAGCATTACTACTAGTGAAAGCATCATCTCAACTTCTGAATAATTAGGTGCTCACGGTCTGAGCTTGGTTGCAGTAAAATTCGACTAAAATCAGAATTACCTCAGACGAACGACGATTATATCTTCTCGATGAAATCCAGGGGCAGATCAGGTGAACGAAATCTGCGGCCGCGCTGTATCTTCTCAGAAGCTCCGGTGCGGCGAGGCCCTCCTCCCCGTCGCCTCCGGGCGGCGCGAGGCCGCCTAGTTTCTCTCCAATGAATGCGGCGCGACGAACTCCTCTGCTCTGGACGGAACAAATCTGCAACCTCTTCCTCCACAGCGGCGCCTCTCGCCTCTCTCTCTCTCTCTCTCTCTCTCAGGCTCTTGAAGGTGGCGCTCCCGCCAAACCTTCGCCGCCGCGCGGGAGAACTGGATGACGCCCCGCCAAAACACCTCGCCCCGCCTCGTCTTTTCCGCTGAAACTGCTGAAGCTGGGCCTTTTTTGCCTTGAGTGAATCCTGTCCATCAGATGTACAATGAGTGGCTGATATAGTGGGCTAAGGCGCTGCGTGACTTCGCCTCACAACGTCACTGAAGCTGCGTCCATGATGCCCCCATGTTGTATACAACAAGACAGATAGAAAGCGAGATCAGACTGAAAATGCTTGAGTAGTGAACAGTTTAATTAGCACCACATTATTACTAGCACGCGCTCTAATCACAGGCTGGAAAATATATGTAGTTAAAAATTCGCTAATCAATCGCTAAGGATTACCACTTGACACATGTGGTAAGCAATCCAAACTATTTTAAAGCAATCGCTAAGCATCGGTAGCACAATGCACACGGAAGAGGAGAGTAATCATCTTTTTTTTTTGAAAAGGATGTTGAAAGCCCGGCATCTGCATCAATAGATGTACACCGCCATCATTATTAAATTATTCAACAATGGTCTCACAAGAACATACATTAAATAACCCAAAGGCACCACTCACGCTTACAAACTTGATAATGGAGATCCATCGCTTCCCACCATTTAGAACCGGGATCGCTGTTGATTTGCCCGCATGACGTACCAGGCAGGGACAGAGCCAGGATTTCGACATAAGTGGGGTGAAAAGCCAACTTTCACAAAAGTCACCATAAAATTTTGTTGATCAAAGGGGCCACACGGCCCCATTTTCATTACGAAAATGGAGCCAGATACATCTGTCTCCATTGTCAATTCTCACGATAGTGTTGATGATCATCAAAATGTATATATATATAATGAAACTACAAAACAATTGTATATTTTCTGTAAACTTAAACTAACAAAAGGGCATGTGCGTTGCAACGGGAAAAAGATCACACATGGTTCAAGATTTCGCTGGTCAGTCTTCTAGATTTCACAAACTACACTCTTCAGTTCCAGCATCACCGACTTAGGCATCTTCAGTAGCATTGTATATCAACAGGAGAGAACATCGATATTTATCAGCACACATGCAACAATTTTATTTTGTATACTCACACTGACAATGTTTCTATACCGGGTCCCTCTCTTATTGCCATGTTATAACCATATAACTCAACCCACACAACATTCATCGTTCCTTCTTTACCAGGTCTCTCTTATTGCCACGTTATATAGCTACACAGCCCCCTCTATTGCCCAGTCATCTTTCATTCCTTCCTTACTGGGTCTACCATTGTCAGATTATAGCCACGCCTCACCCTCTGTTTTGTTTAGGTTCGAAGAGGCTTGTTGATTGTCTATTTAAAGACATATAAATTGATGAAATCTTGTGTAAATTAGCAAGGTGATACTATTAATTAATAAAGAAACATCTTTGGTAGAACCGAAAGCTGGGCTACACAATTTGTCTGCCTTGGAACAACACTAGCCCACAACCCTGAACGCCCAACTAGCCAACCTTTTCGACCAACCCATGCCCAAGGAACCCTAGGGCAGTTTGATCCCCTCATCGTTCCCTTGTGCGGGCATAAAAACCAAGAACCGAAGCCCGGAACTAAAAAAACAAAAAACGAAGCAAAAAACCAAGTACTGAAGCTTCAGTTGTTCAATCAGTCAGCGAACAGCAGAAAACGAAATTATTTCGATGAGTTCAGTCTTTGGAGTTCTTTTAGAATTACCTGTAATTTTATTCATACTCATTACACTGTTGACCGAATTCATGAAGGGTCGGGCGGCGTACCTGGCGAAGTGGACCTCCCGGAGTTACGCGCCGGGAGGGAAGGGCCTGCGACGTCGGTGGCATTGTGTCGGCGGGCGATGGGCGTTGGGCCTCCTTGCTCGAGCAGCGACCTCGATGCGGAGGGCCACCTCTGTTGGAAATATGCCCTAGAGGCAATAATAAAAGCATTATTATTATATTTCCTTGTTCATGATAATTGTCTTTTATTCATGCTATAATTGTATTATCCGGAAATCGTAATACACGTGTGAATACATAGACCAAAATACGTCCCTAGTAAGCCTCTAGTTGACTAGCTCGTTGGTCAACAGATAGTCATGGTTTCCTGACTATGGACATTAGATGTCATTGACAACGGGATCACGTCATTAGGAGAATGACGTGATGGACAAGACCCAATCCTAAGCAGAGCACAAGATCGTGTAGTTCGTTTTGCTAAAGCTTTTCCAATGTCAAGTATCTCTTCCTTAGACCATGAGATCGTGTAACTCCCGGATACCGTAGGAGTGCTTTGGGTGTACCAAACGCCACAACGTAACTGAGTGACTATAAAGGTGCATTACAGGTATCTCTGAAAGTGTCTGTTGGGTTGACACGGATCGAGACTGGGATTTGTCACTCCGTATGACGGAGAGGTATCACTGGGCCCACTCGGTAATGCATCATCATAATGAGCTTAAAGTGACCAAGTGTTTGGTCACGGGATCATGCATTATGGTACGAGTAAAGTGACTTGCCGGTAACGAGACTAACGATGTATTGGGATACCGACGATCGAGTCTCGGGCAAGTAACATACCGATTGACAAAGGGAATAGTATACGGGGTTGCTTGAATCCTCGACATCGTGGTTCATTCGATGACATCATCGAGGAGCATGTGGGAGCCAACATGGGTATCCAGATCCCACTGTTGGTTATTGACCAGAGAGCCGTCTCGGTCATGTCTGCGTGTCTCCCGAACTCGTAGGGTCTACACACTTAAGGTTCGGCGACGCTAGGGTTATTAGGAATACTTGCATGTAATTTCCGAAAGTTGTTCGGAGTCCCGGATGGGATCCCAGACATCACGAGGAGTTCCGGAATGGTCCGGAGGTAAAGATTTATATATGGGAAGTTGTCATACGGACACCGGAAGGTTTCGGGGGCATATCGGTATTGTACCGGGGCCACCGGAAGGGTTCTGGGGGTCCACCGGGAGGGGCCACATGGGCCGCGTGGGGCAGGAGCCAGCCCCTGGAGGGCTGGGCGCCCCCCCCCTTGGGCCCATGTGCCTAGGTTTGGGGGGGGGCCCTAGAGGGGGCGCCCCCTTTGCTTGGGGGGCAAGTCCCCCCTCCTTGGCCGCCGCCCCCCCTCTAGATCCCATCTAGAGGGGCCGGCCCCCCTTGCCCCTTCCCCTATAAATAGAGGGGTGAGGGGAGGGCTGAACACCCAAGCCAAGGCGCAGCCCCTCCCCTCCCCAACACCTCTCCTCCTCCGTTGTGTGCTTGGCGAAGCCCTGTCGGAGTACTGCCTCTCCACCATCATCACGCCGTCGTGGTGCTGCTGGAGCCTTCTTCCTCAACCTCTCCTTCCCCCTTGCTGGATCAAGAAGGAGGAGACGTCGCCCGTACCGTACGTGTGTTGAACGCAGGGGTGCTGTCCGTTCAGCACTTGGTCATCGGTGATCTGAATCACGGCGAGTACGACTCCATCATCACCGTTCCCTCGAACGCTTCCGTACGCGATCTACAAGTGGTATGTAGATGCAAACTCACTCCCTTGACTCGTTGCTTAGATGAACTCATAGATGGATCTTGGTGAAACCGTAGGAAATTTTTTAATTTTCTGCAACGTTCCCCAACAGTGGCATCATGAGCTAGGTCTATGCGTAGTTCTCTATTGCACGAGTAGAACACAATTTTGTTGTGGGCGTATATCTTGTCAACTTGCTTGCCGCTACTAGTCTTATCTTGCTTCAGCGGTATTGTGGGATGAAGCGGCCCGGACCAACCTTACACGTACGCTTACGTGAGACCGGTTCCACCGAATGACATGCACTACTTGCATAAGGTGGCTGGCGGGTGTCTGTCTCTCCCACTTTAGTTGAAGCAGATTCGATGAAAAGGGTCCTTATGAAGGGTAAATAGAAGTTGATAAAATCACGTTGTGGTTATTCATAGGTAAGAAAACGTTCTTGCTAGAACCCAATTGCAGCCACGTAAAAGATGCAACAACAATTAGAGGACGTCTAACTTGTTTTTGCAGCAATTGTCATGTGATGTGATATGGCCAGAAGTTGTGATGAATGATGAATGATATATTGTGATGTATGAGATCATGTTCTTGTAATAGGATTCACGACTTGCATGTCGATGAGTATGACAACCGGCAGGAGCCATAGGAGTTGTCTTTATTTTTGTATGACCTGCGTGTCATTGAAGAACGCCATGTAAATTACTTTACTTTGTTGCTAAACGCGTTAGCCATAGAAGTAGAAGTAGTCGTTGGCGTGACAACTTCATTAAGACACGATGATGGAGATCATGATGATGGAGATCATGGTGTCATACCGGTGACGAAGATGATCATGGAGCCCCGAAGATGGAGATCGAAGGAGCTATATGATATTGGCCATATCATGTCACTACTATATAATTGCATGTGATGTTTATTATGTTTATGCATCTTGTTTATTTAGAACGACGGTAGTAAATAAGATGATCCCTTATAATAATTTCAAGAAAGTGTTCCCCCTAACTGTGCACCGTTGCTAAAGTTCGTCGTTTCGAAGCACCACGTGATGATCGGGTGTGATAGATCCTTACGTTCACATACAACGGGTGTAAGACAGATTTACACATGCAGAACACTTAGGGTTAACTTGACGAGCCTAGCATGTACAGACATGGCCTCGGAACACAAGAGACCGAAAGGTCGAACATGAGTCGTATGGAAGATACGATCAACATGGAGATGTTCACCGACGATGACTAGTCCGTCTCACGTGATGATCGGACACAGCCTAGTCGACTCGGATCGTGTAACACTTAGATGACCAGAGGGATGTCTAATCTGAGTGGGAGTTCATTAAAATAATTTGATTAGATGAACTTAATTATCATGAACTTAGTCTAAAACTTTTTGCAAAATATGTCTTGTAGATCAAATGGCCAACGCTCATGTCAACATGAACTCCAACGCGTTCCTAGAGAAAACCAAGCTGAAAGATGATGGCAGCAACTATACGGACTGGGTCCGGAACCTGAGGATCATCCTCATAGCTGCCAGGAAACAATATGTCCTAGAAGGACCGCTAGGTGACGTTCCCGTCCCAGAGAACCAAGACATTATGAATGCTTGGCAGTCTCGTGCTGATGATTACTCCTTCTCAAAATGTCTGGGTTGCACAACCGCCTGTCCCAGCTGGACATTAACCTCCCGGAAGAGGCGGTCATTGACAGGATCCTTCAGTCGCTCCCATCGAGCTACAAGAGCTTTGTGATGAACTACAATATGCATGGGATGGTGAAGACCATTCCTGAAGTATTTTCAATGCTGAAGTCAGCAGAGGTTGAAATCAAGAAAGAACATCAAGTGTTGATGGTCAATAAGACCACTAAGTTCAAGAAGGGCAAGGGTAAGAAGAACTTCAAGAAGGACGGCAAAGATGTTGCCGCGCCCGGTAAGCCAGTTGCCGGGAAGAAGTCAAAGAATGGACCCAAGCCTGAGACTGAGTGCTTTTGTTGCAAGGGGAAGGGTCACTGGAAGCGGAACTGCCCCAAATACTTAGCGGACAAGAAGGCCGGCAACACTAAAGGTATATTTGATATACATGTAATTGATGTGTACCTTACCAGTACTCGTAGTAACTCCTGGGTATTTGATACCGGTGCCGTTGCTCACATTTGTAACTCACAGCAGGAGCTACGGAATAAGCGGAGACTGGCGAAGGACGAGGTGATGATGCGCGTCGGGAATGGTTCCAAGGTCGATGTGATCGCCGTCGGCACGCTACCTCTACATTTACCTACGGGATTAGTTTTAAACCTCAATAATTGTTATTTAGTGCCAAGTTTGAGCATGAACATTGTATCTGGATCTCGTTTAATACGAGATGGCTACTCATTTAAATCCGAGAATAATGGTTGTTCTATTTATATGAGAGATATGTTTTATAGTCATGCCCCGATGGTCAATGGTTTATTCTTAATGAATCTCGAACATAATGTTACACATATTCATAGCGTGAATACCAAAAGATGTAAAGTTGATAACGATAGTACCACATACTTGTGGCACTGCCGCCTTGGTCACATTGGTGTCAAGCGCATGAAGAAGCTCCATGCTGATGGACTTTTAGAGTCTCTCGATTATGAATCAGTTGACACATGTGAACCATGCCTCATGGGCAAAATGACCAAGACCCCGTTCTCCGGAACAATGGAGCGAGCAACCAACTTGTTGGAAATCATACATACCGATGTGTGCGGTCCAATGAGCGTTGAGGCTCGCGGAGGATATCGTTATGTTCTCACTCTCACTGATGACTTGAGTAGATATGGGTATGTCTACTTGATGAAACACAAGTCTGAGACCTTTGAAAAGTTCAAGGAATTTCAGAATGAAGTAGAGAATCAACGTGACCGAAAGATAAAATTCTTACGATCGGATCGTGGAGGAGAATATTTAAGTCACGAATTTGGTACACACTTAAGAAAATGTGGAATCGTTTCACAACTCACGCCGCCTGGAACACCTCAGCGAAACGGTGTGTCCGAATGTCGTAATCGCACTCTATTGGATATGGTGCGGTCTATGATGTCTCTTACCGATTTACCACTATCATTTTGGGTATACGCTCTAGAGACAGCCACATTCACTTTAAATAGGGCACCGTCTAAATCCGTTGAGACGACACCGTATGAACTATGGTTTGGGAAGAAACCTAAGCTGTCGTTTCTAAAAGTTTGGGGATGCGATGCTTATGTCAAGAAACTTCAACCTGAAAAGCTCGAATCCAAGTCGAAAAAAATGCGTCTTCATAGGATACCTAAAGAAACCATTGGGTATACCTTCTACTTAAGATCCGAGGGCAAGATATTTGTTGCCAAGAACGGATCCTTTCTGGAAAAAGAGTTTCTTTCGAAAGAAGTAAGTGGGAGGAAAGTAGAACTCAATGAATTACTACCTCTTGAACGAGATAGTAGTGCAGCACAGGAAAATGTTCTGGTGATGCCTACACCAACTGAAGAGGAAAACAATGATGATGATCAAGGTACTTCGGATCAAGTTGCTACTGAACTTCGTAGGTCCACAAGGACACGTTCCGCACCAGAGTGGTACGACAACCCTGTCCTGGAAATCATGTTGTTGGACAATGGTGAACCTTCGAACTATGAAGAAGCAATGGCGGGCCCAGATTCCAACAAATGGCTAGAAGCCATGAAATCCGAGATAGAATCCATGTATGAAAACAAAGTATGGACTTTGACTGACTTGCCCGAAGATCGGCGAGCAATAGAAAACAAATGGATCTTTAAGAAGAAGACGGACGCGGATGGTAATGTCACCATCTATAAAACTCGACTTGTCGCTAAGGGTTATCGGCAAGTTCAAGGGATTGACTACGATGAGACTTTCTCTCCCGTAGCGAAGCTTAAGTCCGTCCGAATCATGTTAGCAATTGCCGCATACTATGATTATGAGATATGGCAGATGGACGTCAAAACGGCATTCCTTAACGGGCATCTTAAGGAAGAACTGTATATGATGCAGCCGGAGTGTTTTGTTGATCCTAAGAATGCTAATAAAGTATGCAAGCTCCAGCGATCCATTTATGGGCTGGTGCAAGCATCTCGGAGTTGGAACATTCGCTTTGATGAGATGATCAAAGCGTTTGGGTTTATGCAGACTTATGGAGAAGCCTGCGTTTACAAGAAAGTGAGTGGGAGCTCTGTAGCATTTCTCATATTATATGTAGATGACATACTTTTGATGGGAAATGATATAGAATTCTTGGACAGCATTAAGGCCTACTTGAATAAGTGTTTTTCAATGAAGGACCTTGGAGAAGCTGCATATATATTAGGCATCAAGATCTATAGGGATAGATCGAGACGCCTCATAGGTCTTTCACAAAGCACATACCTTGATAAGATTTTGAAGAAGTTCAAAATGGATCAGTCCAAGAAAGGGTTCTTGCCTGTACTGCAAGGTGTGAGATTGAGCTCGGCTCAATGCCCGACCATGGCAAAAGATAAAGAAGAGATGAGCGTCATCCCCTATGCCTCAGCCATAGGATCTATTATGTATGCCATGCTGTGTACCAGACCTAATGTAAACCTTGCCGTAAGTTTGGTAGGAAGGTACCAAAGTAATCCCGGCAAGGAACACTGGACAGCGGTCAAGAATATCCTGAAGTACCTAAAAAGGACAAAGGACATGTTTCTCGTTTATGGAGGTGACGAAGAGCTCGTCGTAAAGGGTTACGTCGATGCTAGCTTCGACACAGATCTGGATGACTCTAAGTCACAAACCGGATACATGTATATGTTGAATGGTGGAGCAGTAAGCTGGTGCAGCTGCAAGCAGAGCGTCGTGGCGGGATCTACATGTGAAGCAGAGTACATGGCAGCCTCGGAGGCAGCGCATGAAGCTATTTTGGTGAAGGAGTTCATCACCGACCTAGGAGTCATACCCAATGCAAAGCTCTTCTGTGACAACACTGGAGCTATTGCCCTTGCCAAGGAGCCCAGGTTTCACAAGAAGACCAGGCACATCAAGCGTCGTTTCAACTCCATCCGTGAAAATGTTCAAGATGGAGACATAGATATTTGCAAAGTACATATGGATCTGAATGTCGCAGATCCGTTGACTAAACCTCTCTCGCGAGCAAAACATGATCAACACCAGAACTCTATGGGTGTTCGATTCATCACAATGTAACTAGATTATTGACTCTAGTGCAAGTGGGAGACTGTTGGAAATATGCCCTAGAGGCAATAATAAAAGCATTATTATTATATTTCCTTGTTCATGATAATTGTCTTTTATTCATGCTATAATTGTATTATCCGGAAATCGTAATACACGTGTGAATACATAGACCAAAATACGTCCCTAGTAAGCCTCTAGTTGACTAGCTCGTTGGTCAACAGATAGTCATGGTTTCCTGACTATGGACATTAGATGTCATTGACAACGGGATCACGTCATTAGGAGAATGACGTGATGGACAAGACCCAATCCTAAGCATAGCACAAGATCGTGTAGTTCGTTTTGCTAGAGCTTTTCCAATGTCAAGTATCTCTTCCTTAGACCATGAGATCGTGTAACTCCCGGATACCGTAGGAGTGCTTTGGGTGTACCAAACGTCACAATGTAACTGGGTGACTATAATGGTGCATTACAAGTATCTCCGAAAGTGTCTGTTGGGTTGACACGGATCGAGACTGAGATTTGTCACTCCGTATGACGGAGAGGTATCACTGGGCCCACTCGGTAATGCATCATCATAATGAGCTCAAAGTGACCAAGTGTTTGGTCACGGGATCATGCATTACGGTACGAGTAAAGTGACTTGCCGGTAACGAGACTAACGAGGTATTGGGATACCGATGATCGAGTCTCGGGCAAGTAACATACCGATTGACAAAGGGAATAGTATACGGGGTTGCTTGAATCCTCGACATCGTGGTTTATCCGATGACATCATTGAGGAGCATGTGGGAGCCAACATGGGTATCCAGATCCCGCTGTTGGTTATTGACCAGAGAGCCGTCTCGGTCATGTCTGTGTGTCTCCCGAACCCGTAGGGTCTACACACTTAAGGTTCGGCGACGCTAGGGTTATTAGGAAGACTTGTATGTGATTACCGAAAGTTGTTCGGAGTCCCGGATGGGATCCCGGACATCACGAGGACTTTCGGAATGGTCTGGAGGTAAAGATTTATATATGGGAAGTTGTCATACGGACACCGGAAGGTTTCGGGGGCATATCGGTATTGTACCGGGGCCACCGGAAGGGTTCCGGGGGTCCACCGGGAGGGGCCACCCCTCCCGGGGGGGCCACATGGGCCGCGTGGGGCAGGAGCCAGCCCCTGGAGGGCTGGGCGCCCCCCCCCTGGGCCCATGCGCCTAGGTTTGGGGGGGGGGACCCTAGAGGGGGCGCCCCCTTTGCTTGGGGGGCAAGTCCCCCCTCCCTGGCCGCCGCCCCCCCTCTAGATCCCATCTAGAGGGGCCGGCCCCCCTTGCCCCTTCCCCTATAAATAGAGGGGTGAGGGGAGGGCTGAACACCCAAGCCAAGGTGTAGCCCCTCCCCTCCCCAACACCTCTCCTCCTCCGTTGTGTGCTTGGCGAAGCCCTGTCGGAGTACTGCCTCTCCACCATCATCACGCCGTCGTGCTGCTGCTGGAGCCTTCTTCCTCAACCTCTCCTTCCCACTTGCTGGATCAAGATGGAGGAGACGTCGCCCGTACCGTATGTGTGTTGAACGCGGAGGTGTTCTCCGTTCAGCACTTGGTCATCGGTGATCTGAATCACGGCGAGTACGACTCCATCATCACCGTTCCCTCGAACGCTTCCGTACGCGATCTACAAGTGGTATGTAGATGCAAACTCACTCCCTTGACTCGTTGCTTAGATGAACTCATAGATGGATCGTGGTGAAACCGTAGGAAAAATTTTAATTTTCTGCAACGTTCCCCTACAACCTCCTCCACGTCGATGTTCGAGCTATCAGATTCTGAACCGGAGCCACCGCTTCTTCCGTCGCGAGCCATCGGGGGTCGAGGGGAGGGGATTGAAAGTGGAGTAGACGTAGAGGGGAGTGAAGTGTATTTCGGATTGACCGGTGTGTAGTGTTTTTCAGATGAGGATATTTGTGGGGTCGGGGTGGGCTGGACTGACGTGGTGGACACGACCTGGCGGGCTTGTGCCGCCTCATATCCGGGCAGGGCGCTCGGACGTTTGAGGCCGGTTTAAGACGCCCGGCTGTAGATGCTCTTATGGAACTGCCGTGGTGAGGGCTTTTTAATCTTGGCGTTTTCGTCCGCCATTGCTCAAATCAAAGTACGCCGGCATGCACAGAAGGACTAGTGCCTCAGGCCAATTTGGGTTGGCGCGTACATATGTGTCGATAGTGGGCCCGTGATCACGGCTCTACGTAGCAGTAACTATTCTTCGGGATTTGCATGGTGAGGACTGAGGCGGCGCCGAATTTGCTTGCAACGTTGGGAGAGAGAGTGTAATTTAACAGGTGACAGCTAACTGATCTGCCACATCATCCATGGTATCATCGTGACGCCATTAAAAAACAGTATAACTCAGCCACCTACGGCGTCCCACAGCGATTTGAGATACTCGATCGTCCGATCAAACTAAACAATGGAGTAGATTGCTCGGTCGTTCCAGCACAGCCGGAGGCAGTTTCACCTCGCAACCCGAGTGCCCCCGAAGTTAATGGGCTGCTGCTCCCGACATCCACCTAGGCGCGTTCTCATGAATTGGGCCAAGACTGCGTGACCCATATCTTTCTTGATGGCCGATGCGCGGGCCACGCAGGAGAGAGATATCTCTCGGCCACAAGCCTTCTCTTATCTACAAACCTAATCCTATCACGACGGCTGCTGGAAAGCACCCCGATGATCGATAGTAACGGCGACGGTGACAAGGGCAGATCCGATATTGGTGCATGTCGGCCTTGGTGGCGGTGCGCAGCAGCGCCCAGAATCCTACCTCCACGACGATGAGATTTTGCTCCCCTTCTTCTACCCCATGGGGCTCACCTCTCTCCCCTCATTGTCGACGGTGAGGCGATTGCGTTGTACGCTGGGCGTGAGAATAGCAACCCACAATTGTAGGTCTACATCCGGAAGGCCACATTATGATCGCCAGATCACGCAGTGATGTATGCATTCTTCTATCTCTGCTGATTTCTTATCAATCACTATACTATGTCCCTTGATTTTTACCAATTTGTAAAACATGTTGGTAATGTGAAGAAGCTTTGGGAGAATGTTTACGGGGTTGTCTGAGTGAGTGAAAGAGCTGCTGCACTCGTCGGCGTCAATCTGATCAACATATATGAGTTCCTCGGCCGACAACATCAGGTTCAGATTCAGGTTTAGGTACCACAAACGGGCACCACTCCACTTACATCGACACCCCCGACAGACTCTTCAATGACTCCCACAACAGTAAGGCATGCTCCATTGTTCTACTAATCTTATTTTTGTGTATGTGAACCACACTGTTCTACTAAAACTAACTTATGTGTGTAGCAAAGAAAATGTTAGTGTCTTTCTCCATATTTGCGCATATCATTTGGTTGGATTCAAGGGAATGCAAGGATGAAAGGAGCATCAAAGGCTGGTATGTCATTGTGTCCAACAAATACACCTCCCAGATTCTCACCTAAGATTCACCCTCATCTTGTTCTTCAGAATGGTCTGCTACCTCCAGTCTGACCTGTTCAGCAGGTCTGTGGCTCTGTGCTAATGGTCCATTCAATGTGGACATGGATTCTTGGCAGGGTACTGAATCTGCTGGGGATGATGGAGATGAGAACGATGGAACTGGGAGAATTTCCAGATAATCCGGGTTAAGTTTCTACGTCTTGCTAACAGGTTTGGGAAAGCGACTCACAATATGGTGGTCTCACAGGTTCTTTACCGGCTCAGGCTCGCAAAACAGATTAGAAGAAATGGTCGTGGTGTTTTTAACTTTGACCGAGCACAAGAGATGGTAGAACGGCTTGATGCTGCTGGAAATTACGTTGGTCCTTTAATTGTTGATTAGTTGTATAAGTTTTATACTCATGACAACCACCTTAATACCAGAATCCAATTGTTTAATCCGGCGAAGTTTGCAATCTCGGAATAACAACATTGCTTGTGGTGTGCTTTTTGTAGTGTAATCAGGATTAGTGATGTTTGACAGATTCTGCGCCACAAAATAACTTTAAGGGAATGAAGGGAGTATTTAACCAAAAACTACCACAATTCGCGAAAACGTGACAGAAAACTACCACTTTACGATTTTGTCCCGAAAACTACCACTTTTTTATTAATCCGTGACAAAAAACTACCAAGTGTGAAAACTGCTCGCTTTGCCCGAGTTAAACGCGAATCTGACTGCCCGACCCCACACATAAACGGGCTAAAAATGCAATCGGGTCCCTAGTTTTTCTTCAAAAAAGCAATCGGGTCCTCCGCCTCCTTCTCCTCCTCGTCGCCGGCCTCCTCCTTCCCCAGCCGCTTGCCGCCGACGGACGGGAACGGCTGCTGCTGCGGCAAGTCCATGTCGTTGTCGAGGCCCGGCGGGAACGGCTGCTGCTGCCGCTCCTGACGTTGTCGTCGCACCGCCGGCGCCCGTCTCGACGAGCCGGCCGCGGGAAGCGAGAACGGCCAAGACGCCGGTTGACCGCCCCCGCGTGCGGAAGAAGCTCGTCGGCGAGGGCACGACCACGGTGGGAGGCACCGCGGAGGAGGCCAAGCCCAAGGCCAAGAAGGAACGCAACGAGGAGGAGAAGCCGAGGCCCTCTACCGCCGCGACCGAGGCCGTTGGCGTGGACGACGTGTCGATGGACTCGGCGTGGCAGTCCATCGTGAGGAGCGGCGCGGCGCGGCCGGTGGCCGTGCGGAAGAGCGAGACGTGGGGCGGCGAGGAGCTGCTGCGGCGCGGCAGGTGGAGGGGAAGGAGAACGACATGGGGAGGACCCGATTGCATTTTTAGTCCGTTTATGTGTGGGGTCGGGCAGTCAGATTCGCGTTTAACCCAGGCAAAGCGAGCAGTTCTCACACTTGGTAGTTTTTTGTCACGGATTAATAAAAAAGTGGTAGTTTTCGGGACAAAATCGTAAAGTGGTAGTTTTCTGTCACGTTTCCGTGAATTGTGGTAGTTTTTGGTTAAATACTCGAATGAACGTGTTAGAGTGCACTAACTGACGGTGTGACTTGCAGATTCTGGTGGCTGATATTGTTGATGTTACAATCACATGTAATGGAGCAACCACTCTGAGGATGTTAGAAATTGAGGATCTAGCCGGGAAGGTGATGCCTAATTGCACCCGGAAGTCGTCGGTATATACCACACTAATTAATTTCTTTACTTCGTAAATGTTGCTTCTTCTGTTGATGAACAATTGTTTCCATGTATTAAGCTGTCTAGGTTTTTTTTTTCTCCCGCATGATGGAGTGGGTTGGATCTACTTGTTGCTAAAAGTGCATATATCATTCATTTCTAAATTCTAATACTACGGGGTATTTACTCGATAATTTCTATCATTCTTATCTCAAGATGGATGGGCGCGGCAAAGCGCATGTTCTAGTGTTCACTGCAGCGACGAGTGGTCTGACGGACGGCGGAGTCACAAGTTAGGACGATATTTTAAATGCTGCCCGCGCCTAGGCTTGGAGTGCTCGGCGACCTCTCGCTGCTTTGATGCTTTCCTGCCGACGTCACGTCACGATCGGGTCATCTCATCGGAAATCCGACGAGGCATGCAGCTGGTGCAACGAGACGCCGGGCTAGCGCCGTGCATCGCCACCTCGCATGCGGAGACGCGGACGCCGTGCATCGGCACCGATGGACTTGGACTCGACCTCTTGGGAGAAACGGCCGGCGACCGACGACGTGGCTATTACTACTTCCGGTCGGCTGATTGACTATCCAGTCCGGCGTCCAGATTGAAAGGACTGCGGCGTCGACTCGAGTCGAATCGACTGGGCTACGCCGGCCTACGCGTGTTGTAGGGTGATCAGGTGGGTGGATATAATGTTTTCACTGCTCTGGACTGGAGGGCCGACATGCGACTATGCACGGCGTGGACTCGTTGTCGATCGAAGTACATGGTAAACGTCGCTACCAATATGTATATTCTGCCAAGTGCCAAGTAAAAAACACGTCCAGATAGGAATATGCACGGTCAGTGCATAAGCCTTTACAGCAAGTTTCTCGAATGAGCCAAGAAGGAGATGCTTGTACGGTGGTCAGTTCGAATCCGTTACTGCTTTCTACTAGTACATGGTACGTTTTTTCCTGGATACACCTGCTTTCTGCGATTGACAGGTCCCGAAAGAAGTCGCGAGAGAAAGGCTACCACTGGACAGAGCACGTTACAACGACTTGGATGTCTGCCCGTCTTTACCCGACCTGGCTCTCTTGGGCAAGTCGCTTGCACGGGCCACCGTGCAGTAGACCGATCATAAGCTACTCCAAAAACTCAATTTGAGATAAAAGACCGGGGAATCAAATAGCAAAAGATTCTGAGAGGAGAAAGAGACGCGCAAACCATCAGGCACGTCCAGACCCTTGAACCGTTCGCATCCGTTTGAACTGCATGATACAGACGTGTTTTGTTATCCGTCCATACAGATCCATCGACCGGTCCAGATGCGTTTCCCCCCTAAATTTGAAGCACGGGGTTGCGGGAGTCCGAACAACATATATGTAGGACTTCGACACCCCCGGCACAACCAAATCCCCTTCCCGTTCTCATTCTTTTCCACTTCGCCCCTGCTGCCCCCTTCTTTGCATCCGCACCCTCCTCCTTTGACGTCTAGTACCTCTCCGACCGCCACCCAGGCATTATCGGATGTCCGCAACCACCACCCACGTGCATGCTCGTCTTGTACTACGATGCCGTCCACCCAGGATCCGTCCACAGCTAGGTACCTTCCCCCCCCCCCCTGTCGTGACGACATCCATGGCGGTCACCACGCCTGACAGCTGTTCGGCCAAATGCCATTGAGCTTATTTTCGAACTTCATATGTTTTTTAGAGTACAAAGGATGACGGGGTACTCGAGCATGGAGGATGAGTTGTTGTGCGATGCCTAGTTGGCTGTATCCGTGGATTTCATAGGCAAGAGCAAAAGAGGTTCTTCTGGCAGCGCATGCATGATTCGTTTCACGCGCGAAAGCACATTGTCCCCTACGACATGCATGTCATCCATGAACGCAATGTGAAGTCCTTAGCGTATCGATGGTACACCATCCAAACCGCCATCGCCAAGTTTTATGGCATTGTGGTGACCATTGTAAGTTTTGTTTCTTGCTCAACTTGTTGATTGATTGATTCATTCAGTCAATGTTTCTCTACAAATTGTTTAGCCTGTATATGTGATGTACCACAGGATATAGGGCAGATCATTTACACACATACATTGTTGGATGAAGCTCAAGGGGCAATATGTGTGGGACGACATCCGGTCATTAAAAACTTGTTGAACATCCGGTTAATCTAGTTGAATTTAAACTAGTACTTGTTGAATTTGAAGTATTGTTGTGCTAGATTTATATTGCATGATATGTATGGATGATTTGTGCTACTTTTTATCCAAACTTTAATGGATTCTGTTGTGGTTGATGAATTTTGTCTGGTAAGTTGAAATGCGGTTTGAAATGTATGCGGATAGCGTTGGATAGCCAACTCTACATCCGTGTTTGTGGAGTAGTCTCTCCTGCTCACGGACGGATACGGTGTTTGGTTTGCGGGTCAGCGTTGGAAATCCCTAAATGGTGATGACTTGAACCAAATTTCTTTCGTTTCATATCTCCAACGAAGCACCAACAAGTAATCATTTCATTCCATCTTACTTTTTCCTATTAGTACTACCACATATAGGGATGGATGAAACCATTCTAATCCAGAACAATCATCACATTCTACTCTACTTTACTTGATTTCCAAACCACCACTCCTATAAGTAGATCCTAGTTGTGACGGATGACAACGCTTCTTCTTCGAGTCTGTCTTCCGGACTCCGATTCTCCTCAAATTCGTCCGTTGGGATGGACTAGACAGAGCTCTGGTGTAAATTCCTGCCGATGAAGTCATGTACCTAGGGTAGGGTCATGAACCTGACCAAGGTACCCTCCCCAAGGACATCTCTTAGAAGAAGCCATCTTCCAGTCGACCAAGAGGGATTCCACTCGACGGACTAGAAGACACTCGACGAACCTGAAGATACTCGACCATCAGGAGTTCAGGATCTATTCTGTATCCAAACGGTCTGTAATTAAGTAGTCTTAATGGTCATGATGGCACTTTATGTAGGGCGTTACCAGTAATGCCAGACCTTAATGTACTTTAACCCTCTGCTACGTGGGCTGGCTGGGGTCTTGGCGTCCTCTATATAAGCCACCCCCCTCCACTGGTAGAAGGGTTCGCACCCCTATACCTCTCACACACATAATCCAGTCGACCGCCTCCGGGCTCCGAGACGTAGGGCTGTTACTTCCTCTAAGAAGGGCCTGAACTCGTAAAACACTCGTGTGTACAACTGCTCCATAGCTAGGATCTTGCCTCTCCATACCTAACCCCCCATTCTACTGTTAGACTTAGAACCACGATAGTTGGCTCCCACCATGGGGCAGGTGTCTTAGCGACTTGTTGGAGAAGTTGCAATCTTTTCAAATCCCATCATCATGGTTTCAGGCGGATTTTTGGTTGAGGGCCGCGAGATCCGTCTCGGCGCGCTCACATTCGTCGCCGACGACTCTGCCTGGCTGCAGGAGGCTCCGCTCGACGTGGATGCGCTCCCGATCCGCGGAGCAACACATTTTCGAGCATGCGTCCGCGGCGTCCTTCTGCGGCAACCATCGACTCAGTATCGGCCGGTTTTCGTGTCATCCTCCCTCCCAGCTTCCCGCCAGCGTGAGGGCTCCGGTCGGTCGAGGCTCCAGCGGTGGGTGAGGCACGCAGTGGCTCGCCAGTCGACCGCTGCGCAAGTCGCGGTAATCGAGCCCGACGAATCTCTCTACGGCCTGTTCGACTGGCTCCGCAGAGACTGCATCCGAATGCAACAGCAGTGATCCGGTGGCGGAGGTCCTGATGGTCAATGGGCCGCACGTTCCTCCCGGCTTTCCTGGCGCCGAGGGAGGCAACGGCGGGGGCGATCCGTCACACGACCATGAGGAGTACCGCCCCGAGCCCCTCGATTCGCAGCAGAGGGAAGAGCTGCGCCGCCGGAACATGGATGCGCTCCATACTCCGATCGTTGGAGAAACCCCTGAGGCTCGTGCCTTAGAGGACGCGCGCTTGGCCAACCTGGCTGAGCGCACTCGACTGGAGAACCTTCAGCGGGAACTCGACGAGCGCGCGCGGCAACGGATTCCAGACTCCAGTCGACGCCAACTTTTCAAACCCCCGACTCAGGTATACCGCACTCCAATCCAGAATTTGGCAGCTGCAACACGCATAGCAGAGTTGATTCAGCCTTCCCAATCAGAGGCTGGCAGAGGCTTGATGTAGATCAGGAATTTGCTCCGAGCAGCTGGAGATCAGAATTCGGCTGTGTCGCAGTCGCGGAACATGATTCATAGCAGGTCCGTGGCAGCGAATACTGTCCAGTCAGCTCATAGCCCCAGATCGCCCCCGAGGCGTGAAGGACATGGCGACCGACATGATCAGTACAGGAATTATGAGCAGGATGATCACCGAGTCGATCGCAACGGTCAATGTCGAGTGCCCACTCCTCCCCGGAGGGGTGGATCATATATGCCTCGACAGCAGGATGACAGACGCCAGTTTAGCAGCGGGCAAAGAATTCCAGTCGACCTCAGAGAACCAGGCTTTGATGCGAGATCCATCATCGTTCAAGGTCTGGTCGACCGGAACAGAGCCCACAGAGAGGGTAATGACAGAGATGTACCCACCAGCAGCCGAGTGCACGTCTCCGGGCCAGAGTGTTTCAGTAGAGCCATCAGAGCTGCGGTGATTCCTCCCAACTTCAGGTTGGCGACTGGAGTCAGCAAGTTCAACGGTGAGTCCAATCCCGCTACTTGGCTTGAGGACTACCGAGTGGCTATTCAGATCGGCGCTGGAAATGACGAGGTGTCCATGAAGCATCTGCCTCTCATGTTGGAAGGGTCAGCCAGGGCATGGCTGAATCAGTTGACACTCAGCAGCATCTACACGTGGGAGGATCTCTCCTGAGTGTTTGTCAGGACGTTCGAAGGAACATGCAAGCAGCCAGCAGGACTGACAGAGCTGCAATCTTGTGTGCAGAAGTCGAATGAGACTCTAAGGGATTACATCCAGAGATGGATCACACTGCATCACACAGTAGAAAATGTATCTGATCACCAGGCAGTTTGCGCCTTCAAGGAGGGCGTAAAGTACAGGGAGCTAAGTCTGAAATTCGGTCGAACCGGAGACATGTCTCTGAGTCGAATGATGGAAATTGCCACCAAGTATGCCAATGATGAGGAAGAGGATCGGCTCCGGAGCGGCAAGCACAAGTCAGCCGCCCAGGACACCGGAGGCGGAAATTCCAGTCGGAAGCAAAAGCGTAAAGCCGAGCCAGCCGCACCTGGAGAAGCCTTGGCCCTGAACCCAGGAAAGTTCAAAGGGAAACCCAAGAGGCCCTAGAACCCCAAGAAAGTGAAAGATAAAGAAGGAAATGACGTGTTGGATTTACCATGTCACATCCACACCAAGAAGGACAAAGAGGGTAATTTCATCTACCCGAAGCATACCACTCGACAGTGTCGGCTCCTGATACAGCAGTTCCAAGGGAAGCAATCCAAGGACAAAGAAAAAGAGTCGGATAAGGTTGAGGACAAGGAGGATAGTGACGAGGAATATCCGCAAGTCAATTCCACCTTGATGATTTTTGCCGATGTTGAGAGCAAAAACCGACTGAAAGTTATAAACCGAGAGGTGAATATGGCCGCTCCATCAACACCCAATTACCTGAAGTGGTCTCAGACTGCCATTACATTCGACCAATCTGATCACCCCACACATATGCCACCCCTGGGAGGCAAGCGCTGGTGGTCGATCCCATCGTCGAAGGCACTCGACTGACCAAAGTGTTGATGGACGGCGGCAGCAGTTTGAATATACTGTATGCTGAGACGCTGAAAGGGATGGGCATTCCGATGTCCAGGCTGAGTACAAGCAACATGAGTTTTTATGGAGTCATCCCTGGCAAGAAGGCCGCATCGCTCGGCCAGATTGCTCTTGACGTAGTTTTTGGTGATTCAAAGAATTTCCGCAAAGAGAAGCTGACATTTGAGGTTGTGGATTTCCAGAGTGCCTATCATGCAATTTTGGGCAGGCCAGCTTATGCACGTTTTATGGCTCGACCATGTTACGTGTACCTCAAACTAAAGATGCCAGGCCCTAAAGGCGTGATCACTGTCACTGGTAACCGCAAGAAGGCAGAAGAGTGCTTCCAGAAGGGCTCGAAGATCGTCGATGCTCAGATGGTGGCAGAAGAGTGGCAGGAACACCAAAGGAATGCAGACCCGAGTGATTTGTTGCGAGCCAAGAAGCCTGCTACGGAATCAGCGTTTCAGTCGTCCGGTGAGACAAAACCCGTTCACATCCACCCAACCGACCCAAACGCTGCTCCGACTCATATCTCCACAACACTCGACCCCAAATAGGAAGAAGAGCTCATCCAGTTCCTCCGTGAGAACTGGGACATCTTTGCATGGAAACCTTCTGACATGCCGGGTGTACCCAGGGGACTGGCTGAGCATCGTCTACGAGTCGACTGAAAGGCAAAACCTGTGAAGGAACATCTGCGACGGTCTGCCGTCTAGAAAAGGAAGGCCATTGGCGAAGAAGTGGCTCGGCTCCTAGCAGCAGAGTTTATCCGAGAGATTTACCACTCCAAGTGGCTCGCCAATGTCGTCATGGTCCCCAAAAAGGACAATTTGCTTCGCATGTGCATCGATTTCAAGCATATCAATCGGGCCTACCCGAAAGATCATTTTCCTCTTCCCCGCATCGACCAAATAGTCGACTCGACTGCGGGATGTGAGCGACTTTCTTTCTTGGACGCTTATTCCGGGTACCATCAGATCCGTCTATTTGGACCCGATGAGATCAAAACGACTTTCATCACCCCATTCGGGTGCTTCTGTTATGTCACCATGTCATTCGGCCTCAAGAATGCCGGAGCCATGTTCATGAGGATGATTCAGAAGTGTTTGCTCACTCAGATCAGTCGGAATGTGGAAGCGTACATGGATGACATTGTGGTCAAGTCACGGAAAGGTTCCGACCTGCTGACTGACCTCGCTGAAACATTTGCCAACCTCAAGAGGTATGATATCAAGCTTAATCCATCAAAATGCACATTCGGAGTCCCTGGCGGAAAGTTACTCGGTTTTCTCGTTTCCGAACGAGGAATCGACGCTAACCCAGAAAAAGTTGGCACTATACTCCGAATGAAACGCCCCGTGCGTGTGCACGATGTCCAGAAACTTACTGGATGCTTGGCCGCGTTAAGTCGATTCATCTCTCGCCTCAGTGAAAAGGCATTGCCTCTTTACCGACTGATGAAGAAGTCAGACAAGTTCAAGTGGACTCCAGAACCTGATGCAGCATTTTGCAGAGTTAAAAACCCTACTTTCCACCCAGCCGGTGCTTGCTGCCCCAATCAGCAAAGAGCCTTTGCTGCTTTACATTGCAGCCACAGGACAAGTCGTTAGTATATTCATCAAAGACAAGAGTTTCATAATTTTCTTAGTAATTTTCATTGCTTTTGCCCTCATAAATCTGTCCCCCAGTGGGTAGCTTAGCTGCGAACCCGGTTCGCCTAAGCTTATAAAAAATCCTACCTAGTGGTAAGCCAGTCTTCCACTCGGAGGCTTAGCTGTGAATCCGTTTCGCCTAAGTAAACAAAATCCTACCGAGTGGTAAGCCAGCCTTCCACTCAGGGGCTTAGCTGCAGCCCAGTGCTCGCCTAAGTTTTCTAAAATCCTACCGAGTGGTAAGCCAGCCTTCCACTCGAAGGCTTAGCTGCGAATCCGATTCGCCTAAGTAAAACAAAATCCTACCGAGTGGTAAGCCAGCCTTCCACTCGGGGGCTTAGCTGCAACCCAGTGCTCGCCTAAGTTTTCTAAAATCCTACCGAGTGGTAAGCCAGCCTTCCGCTCGGAGGCTTAGCTGCAACCTTGTGTTCGCCTAAGAATAAAAGACATCGTACGCTTCGCAAGGAGGACGAGGCGCAGGTCGACCTCTGCTTCCTCCTTCCGAGCTACATCGCAAACACAACGTGCGTCCCGCAAGGAGGACGAAGCGCAGGTCGACTGCTACCTTCTCCCCCAAAGCCGTGCCACGAAAATCCTACTGCGTGGAGAGCAAACCTCCCACTCGGGGGCTTAGCTGCAGCCCAGTGCTCGCCTAAGTTTCTAAAATCCTACCGAGTGGAGAGCAAACCTCCCACTCGGGGGCTTAGTTGCAGCCCAGTGCTCACCTAAGTTTCTAAAATCCTACCGAGTGGAGAGCAAACCTCCCACTCGTGGGCTTAGCTGCAGCCCAGTGCTCGCCTAAGTTTCTAAAATCCTACTGAGTGGAGAGCAAACCTCCCACTCTGGGGCTTAGCTGCAGCCCAGTGTTCGCCTAAGTTTCTAAAATCCTACCGAGTGGAGAGCAAACCTCCCATTCGGGGGCTTATCTGCAGCCCAGTGCTCGCCTAAGTTTTTAAAATCCTACCGAGTGGAGAGCAAACCTCCCACTTGGGGGCTTAGCTGCAGCCCAGTGTTCGCCTAAGTTTCTAAAATCCTACCGAGAGGAGAGTAAACCTGTCAGGACCCCGACTCGATGCCACATCGATCTAGCATGTAACACCTCATATCACTTTGCGGCCTCACGCACGGTATTCCCACGGGTGTCGCCTTACCTTAGCCCAGGACCGTTTGCGCCTTTTGGCACACGTATATGACAGTGTCGCTAGCATCCATATGATAGGGAGCCTGGGCTGACATGGCTAGTCGTAAACCCAAAGTGGCACAGACTTACAGGGACAGGCATCCATGACCCAGCATCGAACGTGTCGGTCATCAGCGAGTGAATCCAGGCTGTAGCACTGGGCTAGCAGGACTCCGGTGAACCGGGCTGTAGCAGGCTAACAGGACTCCGGTATTCATCGCGTGACATTTCCCCGAAGGGACAGACACATGAACGAAGAAGGACACATGCCGGCCAGCCTAAGTGTTCCGGAGCAGTAGCAAGCTACCATGGCTCGGTGGAAACACTAGGAGACATTTCCCGGTAAGAGAGGCTACTAAAGATAAACAACTAGATGGTCAGATCCCACACATACCAAGCATTTCAATAACATACACACAATATGCTCGATATGTGCAAGTACAACATGGCATCACAACATGACTCTACGACTCAAGTATTTATTCAATAGGCTCCGAGGAGCGAGATATTACAAACATGAGTCTCATGACCCAACAATCAGAGCATACAAGTCAAAGCACATGCGGAAGCTTAACATGTCTGAGTACAGACAACTATAAATGAAAAAGGCTGAGGAGCCTGACTATCTACCAGATCCTGCCGAGGGCACGAGATCGTAGCCGAGGTAACAAGCTAAACGTCGAAGACCACGCGGAATTACTAGTGAGACTGAAGTCTCTCTGCAAAAACATAAAATAGGCAAACGTGAGTACAAATGTACCCAGCAAGACTTACATCAGAACTATCTACATATGCATCATTATCAACAAGGGGGTGGAGGGGTTTAACTGCAGCAAGCCAGCTTTGACTCGGTGGCTATCCTGAACTACGACTGCAAGTAACTCTTTTGAGGTGGCGCACACGAGTCCACATATTCACCAACCAATACACCACTATGGATCCGATCCCGTCTCCCTACGAGAACGCCATCCATAGCACTCACGCTTATCTTGCGTATTTTAGAGTATCCACTTTCACTTGTCTATGAACTATGCAAGGGGTCCAAGTTTCCATATCCGAGGAATCCGGCTATTCGAATAGATGATGTTAACCCTGCAGGGGTGTACTTCTTCACACACGCTTTCGCCACTTATCGCCCTGTACACGTCATGTACCTCGGCAACCTTGAAGCGGAAGCCGGGCGAGGGAGTCGGCCACGACCTGACTAACCGAACAAGTCTCTAGTCCAGGTTTATCGCCTATTCGGGTTCCATCCGCAAGGAGATCCGGCCGGGGTGTCGCTTACGGCCCCAAACGATGTGTGCAGGGTTCCCAAGCCCACCAACCGGGTGCCACTTGGTACACTGTGCCACTGTGCCTAGTCTGTCCCAAGCCCACCTGTACCGGGTGCCACTTGGTAGACTACTAACACTACCTACAAACGCCAGAAACTAGTTGCAACTCCTGGACAGAGATCATGTTGATTAATAAGTCGAGAGAGCTTGGAGCGCCCGGAGCCCAATGTGTGGTAGTAACTGATCATGGATCACAAACACAGAACTCAGTTCCTGAGGACGGCTGCAATGAGACAACCCACCATGTACTCCTACATGGCCTCTCACCGCTACCTTTACCAAATCGTGTTCACACACTTAGCTCACACACAGTAGGACATGTTCACACGCCTCTGATTCATCCCCGATGAATCAGACCTGACTCAACTCTAAGCAATAGCAGGCATGACAACAAGCATGAATGAGTAGGCACATCAGGGCTCAAACAACTCCTACTCATGCTAGTGGGTTTCATCTATTTACTGTGGCAATGACAGGTCATGCAAAGGATAAAGGGGTTCAGCTACCGCAACGAGTATCAAATATGTTGTTGTTGTCCTAATGCAGTAAAAGAGAGCAGGAGCGAGAGAGTGGGATTTTATCGGAATGAACAAGGGGGTTTTGCTTGCCTGGCACTTCTGAAGATAATATAGCTCTTCGTCGGTGTCATCGATCACATCGTCGGTACACGTCTATCGAGAGGGGACAATTACCGGCAAATACAGAAAAACACGATCAATGCAATGCACAATATGATGCATGCTATGACATGGCAATATGAATGTGTTTTGGGCTAATGCACCTAAAACCAGATTAAATGAAGTTGGTTTGAATCCAAGATTCAAATTCAAACTCCATATGTGGTTATTTAAATGTCATTCACTTCATTTGCCCTAAACAGTAGTGATAAGTTGTTCTAACATGCATGAAAATGGTACAGATGGATTCCTTGAATTTTTCTGATAATTTTTCATATATAAATTATTTAATTTGGAGTTACGGTTGAATTTCTATGATTTATTAAAGTTTAGGGCATTATCTGAAATTCCTGAATAATAAATAAATCCAGAAATGATTTACTGCGTCAGCACTGCGTCACTGTGACGTCAGCAGGTCAACAGACGCATCTGGTGGTCAAACCTGACCAGTGGGGTCCACTGGTCAGTGACTGAGGCTGGTTAGTGTCAATGGCAGGTGGGGCCGGGTCAACAGACACGTCAGCAGGTCAATACTGACGTGTGGGGTCGGTCAACGTCCATGTCAGCGTGGTCAAAGCTGACGGGTGGGGCCCATGTGGTTAGTTATACTAAACAGAAAATAAACTAAGATTAATTAAGGCGTGGGGCCCAGTGCCAGTGACACGGTGCGGTGATTAGTGGCTAACTAAGCCAGCCACGTCAGCAAGTGACGCCGGCGACCACGGCGACGGCGAGACCTCGCCGGAGTTGCTCGAGACGGCGCTACAGCCCGCGGCTGGTCGCGCTGAGGGCACCAAGAGTGAGCCCGTGCTCCCGCGCATCTAGGGGGACCCACGAGAGGGCGTGGGGTGGCCGGAGTTGAGCGCGGCATCGACCCCGGCGGCGGCCGGAGCTCGGGGGTTCGCGGGACCGGCGCTGCGGTGTGCAAACGAGAGGGTTGTCGCGCTAGTTTTACTCTACGGGACGTAACGAGTGCAACGGGCGCATGCGTGGGACCAAAAGGTCACCGGGGCTTCACCGGCGACGAGCCCGTGCGGCGGAGCGTCTCGGCTCCGGTGGAGGGAGCGGCTGGAGCTCGAAATCGGACATGGGGTTAGGGGGAAACGAAGCAGGGGCTCACGGAGATCACGATGAGACGGTCGGCGTGCTCGGGGAAGGCCTGGGGCGACGGGACAGCGACGGCGATCTCCGGCGACCGAAGCTTGAAGACGAGTCGATGCGGTCGAGTTGGGGCGTCCGAGCGCTCGGGGCTTGCTCGAGGCGACGTAACAGGCGGTGGCGGAGTTTGCAGACTACATGGGGAGGTGAGAGGAGCATGGTGGGCGTGGTGGCAGCGAACGATGGCGGCGGCTCTCTGTTCGGGCGAAGAACGAAGAGGGAGAGGGGAGGGAGAGCAGCGAGTGAGGGAGAGGAGAGAGGGCCACCAGGGGGGGGTTCGTGGCATCGTGGTGGCGTGAGGGGGAGGCTCGGGAACGCCTCGGTGGAAGCAGGAGGTGGCCGGGGCCTCTCGGGCGCGCGCCACACCTCGCCTCTGTTCGTCCTCCTGGCAAAGGAGGAAGATGACAAGGGGGAGGAGGTGGGCTGGGCCGAGTCGCTGGAGGAGCTGGGCCGGCTGGGCTGGACAGGTAAGCGCCAGGTAAGTCTTCTGCTCTGTTTTATTTTTTTCTTCTGTTTTGTTTTATTTAATTTATCTTGCCACTGTTTTGAATTTAAAATAATTCAAACAATGCCAAAAACTCCTCTGAATATTTTATATTGCTACATGGACTTTTCCAAAAGCTTATAAAATATTTCAGGGGGTATTTGAAATTATATTCTAATTATATGAATATAATTCAAATTCAAATAGCTAATGAATTAAATCCAAAGTCCCAAAAATAATTCCTTAAAAATGTTCAATATTTTGGTTGGGACCAGAACCCTTACCAAAAATTATCAAACATTTAAGAAGAGCATTTTGGAGAAATGAATGAGATTTCTAGGGTTTTTGCCCCTCTTTATTTAAGTTTTTGAGGCTTCCAAAATTCCTCAGTTCAAGTTTCAAAAATATAGACATGATGCACACATGAAGCTAGCCTAGAGCACTACCAGTAGCTAGGGATGTGACAACTCACCCCCACTAAACAAGAATCTCGTCTCGAGATTCAAGCGTAGGGTAAGGTGAAGGGTAATGCAGACTAGTACGATCTTCAGGATCCAGGTTGCACTTCAATTGAACGTTGATTCGTTCATCATCATTGTCTCGAAGTCTTGCCTTGAGAACTCCAACTAACATGACAACGAAGGGAAAGGAAAGACCCTAAAAGAATGGTTCTTCTCGAAGGTCGAACAACTCAGGATTAACTCACGGAATGAGACATAGCAACATTTCTCGAGCTAAGAGGCGAAGCACACATCCATAGGAATGGAGTGAAGCAGATGACGAAGGTTCACTAGGTAGACAACAATTTCACGCTTAAGAAGGTGGTAATCGATTGTCAACGTAGCGAGGAGTTAAGTTGACATGACACCATAATGATGCACCTTAGGGAAGGTGACTCGAAGATATATCCCCTTAAGTGGCAAAAAGAATTACCTTTGATTCAAAGATCATTGAAACTCTTTAAACCAGCCTAAGGCAATTCTTGAGTGATCGTTTGGAGGGGTTCGGTAGAATGGCATACTCGGACTTGGATGATGTGGATTACCTTGTTGAAGACAACGTAATGGATGAATTTGCTTACCACCGGAAATGGAAGAGACCCATGGTAGAATGGCACATTGGTGGTGCAAGCTGGGAACAAAATGCAAATGCTGGGAATGATTCTGGTAACTGGGGAAGAACCCAACAATAGAGAGTGGATTCCCTGTTTGAAAAGGTCATAGCATTGCCGAGGAAACTGAGAGGAATCCCAGTTAGTGCCGATGATAATACGTAGCGCTTGTGCGTGCTCTCAAGAACTTGAGCATTTCCACAATCATCAAGGTTTTATCAACAACCGCGTCAAGGGTGCTGACAACACAACATACTACCATGATGAATAGCGATGGACGATGCAGATGCGAAGGAGGATAACACTTTCTCAGGTTTCACCTTAGCGAGGCCAAGGAAACAAAATCTGGATGATCGACCGAGAGACATTTAGCACTCCGCTTCTAATGTTCTACTTGATGTGCTAGTGTAATCCAATCATTGAAATGGTTTGGTAACTAGACAACAAGTAAAAGGTCGGACTTCGGGAGCAATAGAATCCATAAGGAACAGTTACGGAGGTAATTCCTACGAAATCCTTATGGGGAGGTGGCCAACTTCCTCAAACAAGATAATACAATAATAGGTCTTCCGGCTGGGTGTGTTGGCCACGACATCCAATTTACCGGTTATCGAGGGACCAATATTATAGTTCTTGGGAAATATTCCAACCATCATATCTGCCTGAGACTCAGATCTGGTTGGTGTCAGGATATTCCAGACTCATCGAGTCTAGGAAGAAAAATGAAAGTTTGCAACACAAATCGACGAGATGACGTTGCGAGATTCTCAGGAAATGAACTACGATAGCAAGCTCCAAAACATGAGCTGGTTCTGCTACAAACATGTGAACACGTTGCTCCAGACAAGCATGCCCACATGGTAGTCTTACAATAAAACACTACCGAGTTCTGGTTGGGAGCCATCATCGAGGATATCGAAGTCTTTACGCAAGTCCATGGATTAGATCCCAAGCATAGACTTCTTTTCCTTGAACAAATCAATCAGTGGCTTGGTGTGCTAGGAATACATATGGAGTGGAGGTAATTAATCTACCAAACCATAGTATACTTTGCACATGCATGACTGACTTGGGATGATTCCAGAGGAGCAAAAACAAACTTTCTCAAATTCATGGCGGCAACTTTCACTAAATGCACGTGTATAAGAGGAAGTCACTCCTTTCATCCGAACATATGCTTCATGAGCTAGCATGAACAAATGCTTTCAAAAGTTTCCAACACTAGCTTAATGTCCAACAAAATCATGGAGGAGGTAAGGATGTTGTCAATGGGCTCAACAACAATTCATCTGGGTTTCCTTTTAAAAGGAATTCCATAGTTAAGTGAACAAGTGATAGCATTGGTCAGGCCAAAGATGTAATGGTGTATGCTCGAGGGATCAACCACGAATAAGACAACATTACGAGCATCATTGGTACTGATTTGATTTGACGATAGCCCACACTCAAATCAAAGGATTGATAAGACAATAGGTCCAGCAACTGATCACAGGGACCAATCAATGAAGATATCATCTTTCTTCAACACACACTACACAAGATTATCCCTTTGGAACGAACTAAGTCAGGCAAGCTTTTATCCTCCAACCCTCCAAGTTGTCGTTTAGCTTAACCAACTAGCTCAGGGATATCTAACACCGATTCTTGGAGAGAAGGTGGTTCACAAGAAACCAACTTGATCACGAGCTCAACATAGCGGTCAGGTGACAACCTGGTAATACTTCCGAGAAGATCTTCGGAAATCACGAACCACCGATATGTTACTAAGCTCGAGAACAATCTTGCTTTTCAGGGCAAGACGATATGATCAAATGAGCGAGGACTTAACGAATCCTATCTCATCAATCGAGGAGTGCACCAGGAAAATGGACTAGGTAGCACAATCAACCTTAGGGTGATGATTCAAAAACCAACACGCTAAGAATAAGATTATTGTCCATTTGCTACCAAGAAATGGGGTTGCTAGGAGTATTGAGTTCACACATCATGATTCACTTGTCGGCACTCCGGCTGCAACAACACGGAACCGAGGAATGAAAAAGGATGGCGAGAAGTATCACTATGTCAAGAATTCACAAAAGGTGGTGCAATTCTCATGAAATTCCTGTCATAAAGAAGGTAATACTTCAGGGTAGAGCAGACCAGAAGCTGGATTGTAACTTGATCTGCGGAACACAACTACTTTGACCCAATCCTAAATATGGATGAGGTACTGGAGTTTGTTTCTCCAAGTCATTCAGGACAGAATGGCTTGACGGACCACAAGAGTAATAAGCATTGACAACACGAATGCACAATTACTCCTGACTATCAATTGATAGACGAGGCCAGAAAACAACTAAAGAGGGACAACTCAAAGGAACATATGATTTTCTGAGTTGTGAATGCATAGATTAGCATGTCGAACGAGTTCAACATATTTCTTCCGGACAATCCATGCGGAAAGGTAGAACTGGCAGAGCCACAATATATAATGGAGAACTCATCAAGAGCACTCTTGTTGTGATCTTTTGATCCAACAAACTTTTGCCGTAAGTGGTTCATGGTATTAGGAAGAAGGATATACCACGGACCTCGAGAACTATCGCAAAGTTACTAATATCCTGAAGGAACTAGCAAACACTATCAACATGAAGTAAGTAGAGTGAATCTCGGGTTCAAAACCCAGAAATAGAATACCTACTACTAAGTAGCATCACGGGATGCTTTCGAGAATGATGGCTAGAATCATCACACTGGGAACACAAAACATTGCTAGATTACTAGGTAACTCCCTAAACACCTAGGGCCATAATAGTAACTCCAACATAATGTCAAGGCAATAGAATACCTCAACCCAACAATTAGTGTGATTGAGCTAGCATAAAGGAGCATCGAAACCAGAGGAAAAGGATTTTGCAAATGCATCAGACTATTTAGAAACCTGGAATGACTCGGACAGCATAACGGCTGTAAATGCTCAGAAAAGATTTGAGACATTCACAAAAATGGTGGCATAACCACTCAGAAGCACAATATCAAGGTTTCGAGATCAACAATTAACATACGGAAGATAGTAGGAACTGAACTGGGGCTTAAGTCCAACAATCTTATAAGTCTACAGATTAGTAACACGTGATCCTAATAGAAAGAAGAGATAGCCTAGTTCTTAATCCCCGTAGAAGAGAAGATGATGACTCAGATCAGAAGGGCATAAGGTATAAGGAGTAAAAGAGCCCTACGTTCCATCCCACAATCAATTCCCTTATTATAACTAAAGAATTTCTAGACTCAACTTCGACCAGTTTGGCTTGGTAATCCTACAGGCAGTCAAGCTCTGATACCAGCGCTGTCAGGACCCCGACTCGATGCCACATCGATCTAGCATGTAACACCTCATATCACTTTGCGGCCTCACGCACGGTATTCCCACGGGTGTCGCCTTACCTTAGCCCGGGACCGTTTGCGCCTTTTGGCACACGCATATGACAGTGTCGCTAGCATCCATATGATAAGGAGCCCGGGCTGACATGGCTAGTCGTAAACCCAAAGTGGCACAGACTTACAGGGACAGGCATCCATGACCCAGCATCGAACGTGTCGGTCATCAGCAAGTGAATCCAGGCTGTAGCACTGGGCTAGCAGGACTCCGGTGAACCGGGCTGTAGCAGGCTAACAGGACTCCGGTATTCATCGCGTGACATTTCCTCGAAGGGACAGACACAGGAACGAAGAAGGACACATGCCGGCCAGCCTAAGTGTTCCGGAGCAGTAGCAAGCTACCATGGCTCGGTGGAAACACTAGGAGACATTTCCTGGTAAGAGAGGCTACTAAAGATAAACAACTAGATGGTCAGATCCCACACATACCAAGCATTTCAATAAAATACACACAATATGCTCGATATGTGCAAGTACAACATGGCATCACAACATGACTCTACGACTCAAGTATTTATTCAATAGGCTCCGAGGAGCGAGATATTACAAACATGAGTCTCATGACCCAACAATCAGAGCATACAAGTCAAAGCACATGCGGAAGCTTAACATGTCTGAGTACAGACAACTATAAATGAAAAAGGCTGAGGAGCCTGACTATCTACCAGATCCTGCCGAGGGCACAAGATCGTAGCTGAGGTAACAAGCTAAACGTCGAAGACCACGCGGAATTACTAGTGAGACTGAAGTCTCTCTGCAAAAACATAAAATAGGCAAACGTGAGTACAAATGTACCCAGCAAGACTTAGATCAGAACTATCTACATATGCATCATTATCAACAAGGGGGTGGAGGGGTTTAACTGCAGCAAGCCAGCTTTGACTCGGTGGCTATCCTGAACTACGACTGCAAGTAACTCTTTTGAGGTGGCGCACACGAGTCCACATATTCACCAACCAATACACCACTATGGATCCGCTCCCGTCTCCCTACAAGAACGCCATCCATAGCACTCACGCTTATCTTGCGTATTTTAGAGTATCCACTTTCACTTGTCTATGAACTATGCAAGGGGTCCAAGTTTCCATATCCGAGGAATCCGGCTATTCGAATAGATGATGTTAACCCTGCAGGGGTGTACTTCTTCACACACGCTTTCGCCACTTATCGCCCTGTACACGTCATGTACCTCGGCAACCTTCAAGCGGAAGCCGGGCGAGGGAGTCGGCCACGACCTGACTAACCGAACAAGTCTCTAGTCCAGGTTTATCGCCTATTCGGGTTCCATCCGCAAGGAGATCCGGCCGGGGTGTCGCTTACGGCCCCAAACGATGTGTGCAGGGTTCCCAAGCCCACCAACCGGGTGCCACTTGGTACACCGTGCCACTGTGCCTAGTCTGTCCCAAGCCCACCTGTACCGGGTGCCACTTGGTAGACTACTAACACTACCTACAAACGCCAGAAACTAGTTGCAACTCCTGGACAGAGATCATGTTGATTAATAAGTCAAGAGAGCTTGGAGCGCCCGGAGCCCAATGTGTGGTAGTAACTGATCATGGATCACAAACACAGAACTCAGTTCCTGAGGACGGCTGCAATGAGACAACCCACCATGTACTCCTACATGGCCTCTCACCGCTACCTTTACCAAATCGTGTTCACACACTTAGCTCACACACAGTAGGACATGTTCACACGCCTCTGATTCATCCCCGATGAATCAGACCTGACTCAACTCTAAGCAATAGCAGGCATGACAACAAGCATGAATGAGTAGGCACATCAGGGCTCAAACAACTCCTACTCATGCTAGTGGGTTTCATCTATTTACTGTGGCAATGACAGGTCATGCAAAGGATAAAGGGGTTCAGCTACCGCAGCGAGTATCAAATATGTCGTTGTTGTCCTAATGCAGTAAAAGAGAGCAGGAGCGAGAGAGTGGGATTTTATCGGAATGAACAAGGGGGTTTTGCTTGCCTGGCACTTCTGAAGATAATATAGCTCTTCATCGGTGTCATCGATCACATCGTCGGTACACGTCTATCGAGAGGGGACAATTACCGGCAAATACAGAAAAACACGATCAATGCAATGCACAATATGATGCATGCTATGACATGGCAATATGAATGTGTTTTGGGCTAATGCACCTAAAACCAGATTAAATGAAGTTGGTTTGAATCCAAGATTCAAATTCAAACTCCATATGTGGTTATTTAAATGTCATTCACTTCATTTGCCCTAAACAGTAGTGATAAGTTGTTCTAACATGCATGAAAATGGTACAGATGGATTCCTTGAATTTTTCTGATAATTTTTCATATATAAATTATTTAATTTGGAGTTACGGTTGAATTTCTATGATTTATTAAAGTTTAGGGCATTATCTGAAATTCCTGAATAATAAATAAATCCAGAAATGATTTACTGCGTCAGCACTGCGTCACTGTGACGTCAGCAGGTCAACAGACGCTGCTGGTGGTCAAACCTGACCAGTGGGGTCCACTGGTCAGTGACTGAGGCTGGTTAGTGTCAATGGCAGGTGGGGCCGGGTCAACAGACACGTCAGCAGGTCAATACTGACGTGTGGGGTCGGTCAACGTCCATGTCAGCGTGGTCAAAGCTGACGGGTGGGGCCCATGTGGTTAGTTAAACTAAACAGAAAATAAACTAAGATTAATTAAGGCGTGGGGCCCAGTGCCAGTGACACGGTGCGGTGATTAGTGGCTAACTAAGCCAGCCACGTCAGCAAGTGACGCCGGCGACCACGGCGACGGCGAGACCTCGCCGGAGTTGCTCGGGACGGCGCTACAGCCCGCGGCTGGTCGCGCTGAGGGCACCAAGAGTGAGCCCGTGCTCCCGCGCATCTAGGGGGACCCACGAGAGGGCGTGGGGTGGCCGGAGTTGAGCGCGGCATCGACCCCGGCGGCGGCCGGAGCTCGGGGGTTCGCGGGACCGGCGCTGCGGTGTGCAAACGAGACGGTTGCCGCGCTAGTTTTACTCTACGGGACGTAACGAGTGCAACGGGCACATGCGTGGGACCAAAAGGTCACCGGGGCTTCACCGGCGACGAGCCCGTGCGGTGGAGCGTCTCGGCTCCGGTGGAGGGAGCGGCTGGAGCTCGAAATTGGACATGGGGTTAGGGGGAAACGAAGCAGGGGCTCACGGAGATCACGATGAGACGGTCGGCGTGCTCGGGGAAGGCCTGGGGCGACGGGACAGCGACGGCGATCTCCGGCGACCGAAGCTTGAAGACGAGTCGATGCGCTCGAGTTGGGGCGTTCGAGCGCTCGGGGCTTGCTCGAGGCGACGTAACAGGCGGTGGCGGAGTTTGCAGACTACACGGGGAGGCGAGAGGAGCATGGTGGGCGTGGTGGCAGCGAACGACGGCGGCGGCTCTCTGTTCGGGCGAAGAACGAAGAGGGAGAGGGGAAGGAGAGCAGCGAGTGAGGGAGAGGAGAGAGGGCCACCAGGGGGGGTTCGTGGCATCGTGGTGGCGTGAGGGGGAGGCTCGGGAACGTCTCGGTGGAAGAAGGAGGTGGCCGGGGCCTCTCGGGCGCGCGCCACGCCTCGCCTCTGTTCGTCCTCCTGGCAGAGGAGGAAGATGACAAGGGGGAGGAGGTGGGCTGGGCCGAGTCGCTGGAGGAGCTGGGCCGGCTGGGCTGGACAGGTAAGCGCCAGGTAAGTCTTCTGCTCTGTTTTATTTTTTTCTTCTGTTTTGTTTTATTTAATTTATCTTGCCACTGTTTTGAATTTAAAATAATTCAAACAATGCCAAAAACTCCTCTGAATATTTTATATTGCTAGATGGACTTTTCCAAAAGCTTATAAAATATTTCAGGGGGTATTTGAAATTATATTCTAATTATATGAATATAATTGAAATTCAAATAGCTAATGAATTAAATCCAAAGTCCCAAAAATAATTCCTTAAAAATGTTCAATATTTTGGTTGGGACCAGAACCCTTACCAAAAATTATCAAACATTTAAGAAGAGCATTTTGGAGCAATGAATGAGATTTCTAGGGTTTTTGCCCCTCTTTTATTTAAGTTTTTGAGGCTTCCAAAATTCCTCAGTTCAAGTTTCGAAAATATAGACATGATGCACACATGAAGCTAGCCTAGAGCACTACCAGTAGCTAGGGATGTGACAAAACCTCCCACTCGGGGGCTTAGCTGCAGCCCAGTGCTCGCCTAAGTTTCTAAAATCCAACCGAGCGGAGAGCAAACCTCCCACTCGAGGGCTTAGCTGCAGCCCAGTGCTCGCCTAAGTTTCTAAAATCCTTCCGAGTGAAGAATAAGTTTCTCACTCGGAGGCCCAGTCACAACCCAACACTCGCCCAGACACGACGAGCACAGGTCGACGACAATTTGTGCTTCACTCCTACCTGCAAAAGAGCATTACAGATGCTAGTATATACTCCAACCCAAAGAAGATGGTTGTCCAAAAGAAGCAAACATATTTCAACGGCAAATCATGTTCGGATAACGTCCTACGGACCCAGAAGTGCTCAGGCATCAAGCCTGTTAAAGTTTAGCGGTTACAAAAATCAATCGGCATTCCGAGGCAAATTCAAATCATCAAGCATAATAGTTTTTTACCCCTCCTGCGGAGGGCTGGAAGGCGCAACGAACTCGTCGAGGTCGATCCCATCTGCAATCCGAGTGGCGGCTGCGATGAAGGTCTCCATGAAAGAACGGAAGTCATGCTTCCTAGTATTGGCCACCTTGAGAGACACCAGCTTGTCTTCTCTCGCTTCTTTGCAGTGGGTGCGGACCAAGGACAGAGCGATGTCAGCACCGCACTGGGCAAAAGACTTCTTCCATTCTTGCACTCGACTCGGAATTTCGTTCAGTCGAGTCATCAGCGACTCAAGGTCGTTCTGAAGTGTTTCTTCTGGCCAGAGCGATGTGTTGATGCGCGATGTAGCAGCCTTCAGTCTTGCAAGGTAATCGACTACTGCAGCAACGCGGGACTCGAGGCGGAGCACGTTCATAGCAGTTTCATCCTTCACTGGAGAATTGATGGGATCCAAGCCAGTCTCCACTCGACTAGTCTCCTCTTCAAAGTTTTGGCAGAATTCTGTGGACATGATTCAAGGATAAGCTAATGCCCTTACAGCAAGTCAGTAACTACCAATCGGAGATAAGAGGTTACCTTCGAGCATGAGGAACAACTTCTTGGCGAGTCCTCCCAGATAAAGCTCCAAGTCGTTCTTCTTTCCTGCCAGTTCACCAGCTTTGTCGTCCAGGACCATATTGGCATTCCTCAGTCGAGTGACTTCTTGGTTGGCCACGTCGAGAGCGGCTTTCAGATTAGTGTTTTCTTCTTCAAGTTTGTTGAAGAAGCCAACTTTTCTTCTGCAAGTCTAGTCTTGTCTGTAGCCGTTTTCTGCGCCTCGGCAAGGTCAAGGTCCTTCTTCTTCAAAGCATCCCTCAGTTTTTCTGCGAAAATCACAATTAGATCAGATTCGGAGACAGGCAAGAAACAAGGACAGTCGTCAAGATTCTCACCAAACATACCTTTTGCCTCCTCCTTCGACTTCGTGAAGTTCTCTTGGACGAGCTTCAGGTCAAGCTCAAGCTGGATATACTTGTTCTCCAATTCGGTATAACGAGAAACAAGGTCACAAGATTTCTGCGAAAGTTCAGTCGACAGACATCAACGACAGATCACTTCCGAGTGACTAAAGGAAAAATCGTAGTATTTCTAAGACTACAGCTGAATCTAAACATTCAACTATAGTCTCGGGGACTACACCCAGTGGGTGCACTAAGCGTGCCCCCACTTGTTCTATCAGCTAGACTCAGAGTCGATCAGTCGACCGGAAGCAGTTAACTATCAGTAGTAAAAAAAAATTCAGACCATAGCCGATTGCCAGCAATCGACCACGGTCTCGGGGACTACACCCAGTGGGTGCACTCTGCGTGCCCCCACCAATTTCATTATTACACTCGACCATGCTCGAGTGAAACAAGTCAAGTAAGAAATCTCAAGACGCAAAGACTACAGTCGACTGCCAGCAGTCCACCGTAGAATTGACACACCCAGTGGGTGCATGACAAACATCAAGACTTCTAGTCGATGTTCAACTAACCTGGACATTACTCTGGAGAGCTGAACTCGCGTCATAAGCTGCTTGGCTGGCGGTTCGGATCGCCTTCACCTGCTCCATCATAATCTCGGCCTGGCGTATGGCTTCCTTGGTAGCGCTTGCTTGGTCCTCCGGGACGTGGTAGGTGGAGAAGAGAGAAGGCGGGTCAGCACTCGATGACGAAGGACGGGCAACCGTCAACGGCTCCGCAAAGGACACCAGTCCGAGCGACATTGCTCCCTTCTGGAATCTGTGGTCCAGGCGCTGACACAACCTGAGCAGCCTTGCCAGCAGTCGCCTTCCTGCTCCTCCTCTGACTCAAGGGCGCTTCATCGTCATCGTCAAGGAGATTCATGACAACTCTAGGTGGAGCTGCAGAAGAAGTTTGAAGTCAAAAATAAAGATTCAATCGACCAAAAATAAAACCGCGCAGATCATACCAGGATGAGAAGTAGTAGCATCTTCCATTTCTTGATCCTCATGCCTAGCAGAAGTCTCAAAAGTAGCAGCACTGCGGTTTCAAATATCAGTCGGTCAGCGATTGAAGTCGACCAAGAATGAAAATCATGAGTTATGCCGTTACCCAGAAACAGTCGGAATCTCCATCCTCATCTTTGGTAGGGCCTTCGCCGGTTTTGTCGGGGCTGCTCGCGGTTGCTTCGACGCCTTTTCAGTCGGCGCCGGTGAAGTTGTTCGAGGACGTTTCGTCGACTGCCCAGCAGGCGCGACTCCCTTGCCACGATCAGCCGTAGGGTCGTGGGCGAGCTTGGACCTCCTTTCGGAACGAGGAGGCGCAACTTCCTCCTCCTCTTCCTCCTCGTCAGAGCCTGCGTCTTCCTCACCCTCATCAGCATCCGACTCCCACTCCTCTTGACTTTCACCTCCGCTTCCTTCCTCCTCTTCGGCCTGTGCCTGCGCCCTGTTGGGCATCGAGTACAACTCGGTGGTTTCCTGAAAGACAGCAAGGAAGACAAAAGTCAATCGACTGATCTACAACGAAATAGAACGGACGGAGCAATCGGAGGAAAGTGGTCATACCTTGTCCACCTCATAAGATTGGTCGAGTGGAACGATCCTCCTAGCTCCATGAGGGTTGTCCTTGTTCCCCGTGATGGCAGTCATCCACCTCTCTAGTGTAGCATCGTCGACCTCCTCTGGGTGGACTTGACTGGTGTCTTCAGTACCAGAATACAGCCACATCAGGTGGCCCCGGTACTAGAGTGGTTGGATGCGGTGCCGAAAGAAAACCTCCAGAAGGTCCATGCCGGTCACACCGTCACGAATCAACTGAACTACTCGCTCCATCAACATTTTTACCTGAGCCTTCTCCTCCGGAACTACTTTCAGAGAGGAGGGCTTGTTCACTCGACTCATAGAGAAGGGAGGGAGCCCAGTCGACTGCCCTGGTGTCGACTGGTCTTGGCAGTAGAACCAGGTCGACAGCCGCCCTCTGACCGACTCGGGAAGGGTCATAGAAGGGAAAGCGCTCTTATTCCTCATCTGGACCCCGAGACCCCCACACATCTGGATTACCTGGGTTCTCTCATCATTGGGGATGGCCTTTTTCACCGTCTGAGAACGACAAGTGAATATGTGTTTGAAGAGGCCCCAGTGCGGCCGACAACCCAAGAAGTTCTCACACAAAGATACAAAGGCGGAGAGATAGGCGATGGAATTTGGGGTAAAATGGTGAAGCTGAGCTCCAAAAAAATTCAGAAACCCTCGAAAGAAGAGATGCGGTGGCAGAGAGAACGCTCGATCTACATGAGTCACCAAGAGGACACACTCACCCTCCTGAGGCTGTGGCTGCCACTCCATCCCCGGGAGCCTCGCCGCCCCGTGCGCAATCAGGCCTTCATCGGCCAGGTCGTCGAGATCCTTTTGGGTGATGGTCGAGCGGATCCAATCACCCTGGATCCAACCTTGCGGCAAATGGGACCGCGACGAGGATCCCCCTCGACTGGTCGCTCTCCCCTTCGCTTTCGCTACCGCCGTCGCCTTCTTTGCCCGCTCCAAAGCCGCCGTCTTTTCTTTCACCATTGTCGCCGATGAGGCCGGAACAGAGCAGCGGCGTCGGGCAGTTGGTGGGAGCAGCAGATGAATCTGGAGGCGAATGAGGAGAAAATGAGGAGGCACTGTTCGAAAACCTCTGCCGGTTTCCTTATATGGGGTCATTTCCGAGTGGCTGACAAGTAGGCCCAGGCGATCCTGTCAAATCCCGAAACAGTCACACAAGCGATACGTGGCGAAAAAGGCGGCGCGAGAATTGAGGCGTCCCTGCCTTATCCCATCCGAATGCCGTGGTCTTCTCCGCTTCGTGCGCTCCCCAAAATTCGGATCCCACTAAATCTGCTAACCGCAGGGCAACTTGTTAGACGGGAGATCTCCTGCGATCCGTCGCTCGGAAATCCCCAAATTCATAAAGTTCACTCGACACATATAAAGAATGGATCAAGGCGACTGAACGAAAGTTGACACCCTCACTGGAAAGTCATTGATCCAGAACAAAACACCTTTACAACACCAAAAAGCAGGTCGGAAAGATTGCCAACTCCTTCCTCACTCAAACCTCGATCCATTCGGGGGCTACTGATGAAGTCATGTACCTAGGGTAGGGTCATGAACCTGACCAACGTACCCTTGCCAAGGACATCTCTTAGAAGAAGCCGTCTTCCAGTCGACCAAGAGGGATTCCACTCGACGGACTAGAAGACACTCGACGAACCTGAAGACACTCGACCATGAAGACTCACTCGACCATCAGGACTTTAGGATCTATTCTGTATCCAAATGGTCTGTAATTAAGTAGTCTTAATGGTCATGATGGCACTTTATGTAGGGCGTTACCAGTAACGCCAGACCTTAATGTACTTTAACCCTCTGCTACGTGGGCTGGCTGGGGTCTTTGCGTCCTCTATATAAGCCACCCCCTCCACTGGTAGAATGGTTCGCACCCCTGTACCTCTCACACACATAATCCAGTCGACCGCCTCCGGGCTCCGAGACGTAGGGCTGTTACTTCCTCTGAGAAGGGCCTAAACTCGTAAAACACTCATGTGTACAACTGCTCCATAGCTAGGATCTTGCCTCTCCATACCTACCCCCCATTCTACTGTCAGACTTAGAACCACGACACCTGCCACCTCCTCGGGTCGGCGAGGTTAGGGTTTCTCGTCCTGCGTACGCAATGACGATATTTGGTGTTAGGTTCTTCAGATATATTTAAGGATTCAATGGCGATGATTGCTTCTCTGGGGCGCTGGTCCTTTGGGTCACGTGTGTTGGGGAACGTAGTATTTCAAAATTTTCCTACGATCATGCAAGATCTTTCTAGGAGATGCATAGCAACGAGACGGGAGAGTGTGTCCATGTACCCTCGTAGACCGAAAGTGGAAGTGTTTAGTAACACAGTTGATGTAGTCGAACATCTTCGTGATCCAACCGATCCAAGTACCGAACATACGGCACCCCCGCGTTCAGCACACGTTCAGCTTGATGACATCCCTTGTACTCTTGATCCAGTTGAGGACGAGGGTGAGTTCTTTCAGCACGACGGCATGGCGACGGTGCTGATGATGTTACCGACGCAGGGCTTCGTCTAAGCACTGCGGCAATATGATTGAGGTGTGTAACTATGGAGGGGGGCACCGCAGACGGCTAAGGCAAAACATGGTGTGTTCTAGGGTGCCCCCCTGCCCTCGTATATAAAGGAGGGAGGGGTAGGCCGGCCGGCCCTTGCTGGGTGCACCGGGAGAGGGGAGTCCTACTAGGACTCGAAGTCCTAGTAGGATTCCACCTCAAGGGGAAGAGGGAAGGAAGGGAGAGGGGGGTCGCGCCCCCAACCCCTTGTCCAATTCGGACTGGGCTGGGGGGGGGGGCGCCACCTCCTGGCCACTGCCTATCCTTTCCACTAAGGCCCACTAAGGCCCATCAACTCCCAGGGAGGGGGGGGGTCCGCTAACCTTCCGGTACTCCAGAAAATACCCAACTTCTCTGGAACAATTTCGATGTCTGAATATAGCTTTCCAATATATCAATCTTTATGTCTCGACCATTTCGAGACTCCTCGTCACGTCCGTGATCTCATCTGATACTACAAACAAACTTCGGTCATCAAAACACATAACGCATAGTACAAATCGTCATCGAACGTTAAGCGTGCGGACCCTACGGGTTCAAGAACTATGTAGTCATGACCGAGACACATCTTCGATCAATAACCAATAGCGGAACTTGGATGCTCATATTGGTTCCTACATATTCTATGAAGATCTTTATCGGTCAAACCGCATAACAACATACGTTGTTCCCTTTGTCATCGGTATGTTACTTGCCCAAGATTCGATCGTCAGTATCGTCGGTGTCATCATACCTAGTTCAATCTCGTTACCGGCAAGTCTCTTTACTCGTTCCATAATGCTTCATCCCGCAACTAACTCATTAGTCACATTGCTTGCAAGGCTTATAGTGATGAGCATTACCGAGAGGGCCCTGAGATACCTCTTCGATACATGGAGTGACAAATCACCAGTTACGTTGTAGAGCAGCTTTATAATCACCCAGTTACGTTGTGATGTTTGATAGCACATAAGGTGTTCCTCCGGTATTCGGGAGTTGCATAATCTCATAGTCTGAGGAACATGTATAAGTCATGAAGAAAGAAGCAGCAATGAAACTGTAACGATCATAATGCTAAGCTAACGGATGGGTCTTGTATATGACATCATTCTCTAATGATGTGATCCCGTTCATCAAATGACAACACATGTATATGGTCAGGAAACATAACCATCTTTGATTAACGAGCTAGTCAAGTAGGGGCATACTAGGGACACTTTGTTTTGTCTATGTATTCACACATGTACTAAGTTTCTGGTTAATACAATTCTAGCATGAATAATAAACATTTATCATGATATAAGGAAATATAAATAACAACTTTATTATTGCATCTAGGGCATATTTCCTTCAGTCTCCCACTTGCACTAGAGTCAATAATCTAGTTCACATCGCCATGTGATTTAACACCAATAGTTCACATCTGTATGTGATTAACACCCATAGTTCACATTGCCATGTGACCAATAACCAAAGGGTTTACTAGATTCAATAATCTAGTTCACATCACTATGTGATTAACACCCAAAGAGTACTAAGGTGTGATCGTGTTTTGCTTCTCAGAGGAGTTTAGTCAACATGTCTGCTAAACTCAGAGCCATATGTATTTTGCAAATTTTCTATGTCTACAATGCTCTGCATGGAGCTACTCTAGCTAATTGCTCCCACTTTCAATATGTATCCAGATGGAGACTCAGAGTCATCTAGATTGGTGTAAAACTTATATCGACGCAACTCTTTACGATGAACTCTTTATTACCTCCATAACCGAGAAATACTTACATAGTCCTCTTAGGTAACTAAGGATAACTTTGATCGCTATACAGTGATCCACTCCGGCATCACTATCGTACCCCCTTGCCAAACTCATAGCAAGGCACACAACTGGTCTGGTACATAGCATGTCATACTTTATAGAACCTATGATTGGGGCATAGGGAATGACTTTCATTCTCTTTCTATCTTCTGCCGTGGTCGGGCCTTGAGTATTACTTAACTTTACACCTTGTAATACAAGCAAGAACTCCTTCTTTGACAGATTATTTTGAACTCTTTCAAAACCTTGTCAAGGTATGTACTCATTGAAAAATCTTATCAAGCGTCTTGATCTATCTCTATAGGTCTTGATGCCCACTATGTAAGTAGCTTCACCGAGGTCTTTCTTTAAAAATCTCCTTTCAAAATCTCCTTTATGCTTTCCAGAAAATTCTACATTATTTCTAATCAAAAATATGTTACTCACATATACTTATCAGAAAGGCTGTAGTGCTCCCACTCACAGTTTTGTAAATACAGGCTTCACCGCAAGTCATAAAACTATATGCTTTGATCAACTCATCAAAGCGTATATTCCAACTCCGAGATGCTTGCACCAGTCCATAGATGGATCGCTCGAGCTCGCACACTTTATTAGCACCTTTAGGATTGACAAAACCTTCTGGTTGCATCATATACAACTCTCCTCAGAGATATCCATTTAAGGAATGCAGTTTTGACATCCATTTGCCAGATTTCATAAAATATGGCAATTGCTAAAATGATTCGGATGGACTTAAGCATCGCTACGGTTGATAAAATCTCATTGTAGTCAACATCTTGAACTTGTTGAAAACCCATTAGCATCCGTCTTCCTCTTGAAGATCCATTTATTTTCTATAGCTTACCGATCATCGGGTAAGTCCACCAAAGTCCACACTTTGTTCTCATACATGGATCCCATCTCAGATTTCATGGACTCAAGTCATTTCGCGGAATCTTGGCTCATCATCACTTCCTCATAGTTTGTAGGTTCATCATGGTCTAGTAACATGACTTCCAGAATAGGATTACCGTACCACTCTGGTGCGGACCATACTCTAGGTGACCTACGAGGTTCAGTAGTAACTTGATCTGAAGTTTCATGATCATCATCATTAGCTTCCTCACTAATTGGTGTAGGAATCACTGGAACTGATTTCTGTGATGAACTACTTTCCAATTTGGGAGAAGGTACAATTACCTCATTAAGTTCTACTTTCCTTCCACTCTCCTTCTCTAGAAAGGATCCATTCTTAGCAAAGAATATCTTGCCTTTCGATCTGTGATAGAAGATATACCCAGTAATTTCTTTTGGGTATCCTATGAAGACACAGTTGTCCGATTTGGGTTCGATCTTATCAGGTTGAAACCTTTTCACATAAGCATCGCAGCCCCAAACTTTAAGAAATGACAGCTTAGGTTTTTGCCAAACCATAGTTCATATGGTGTCGTCTCAAAGGATTTTGACGGTGCCCTGTTTAAAGTGAATGCAGCTGTCTCTAATGCATAACCCCAAAACGATAGTGGTAAATCGATAAGAGACATCATAGATCGCACCATATCCAATAATGTGCGGTAACGGCATTCGGACAAATCATTACGCTGTGGCGTTCCAGGTGGCGTGAGCTGTGAAGCTATTCCACATTGTTTTAAACGAATGCCAAGCTCGTAACTCAAATATTCTCCTCCATGATCAGATCATAGAAACTTTTATTTTCTTGTTATGATGATTCTCCACTTCACTCTGAAATTCTTTGAACTTTTCAAATGTTTCAAACATGTGTTTCATTAAGTAGATATACCCATATCTACTTAAATCATCTGTGTAGGTTAGAAAATAACGATACTTGTCGGTGTCAAAACCAGCGGATCTCGGGTAAGGGGTCCCGAACTGTGCGTCTAAGGCTAATGGTAACAGGAGGTGGGGGACACAATGTTTACCCAGGTTCGGGCCCTCTGTGTGGAGGTAATACCCTACTTCCTGCTTGATTGATCTTGATGATATCAGTATTAGAAGAGTTGATCTACCACGAGTTTGTAGAGGCTAAACCCTAGAAGCTTGCCTATGATTCTGATTATTGTTGTTGTCCTACAGACTAAACCCTCCGGTTTATATAGACATCGGAGGGGGCTAGGGTTACAAAGAGTCGGTTACACAGAAGGTAATCTACATATCCGAATTGCCAAGCTTGCCTTCCATGCAAAGGAGAGTCCCACCCTAACATGGGACGAAGTCTTCAATCTTGTATCTTCATAGTCTAACAGTCCAACATAAGCATATAGTCCAGCTTTCCGAGGACCCCCTAATCCAGGACTCTCTCAGTAGCCCCTGAACTAGGCTTCAATGATGATGAGTCCCCCGCGCAGATTGTCTTCGGCATTGCAAGGCGGGTTCCTTCTCCGAATACTCCAAGGTAGATTTTGAACACATGAATCATGTCCGGCTCTGCAAAACAAATTCCACATACCACTGTAGAGAGCACAATCTATCACAAATCTAATCTGCTGACAATTTTTCGTAGCGTGACATCACGCCGCGGCCCGGTTATTATGCGAACCGTTTTTCTCAACCTGCTACTGCACGTACTGTGAGGCGGTTTTATTGGCATGTCCTGTCGAAGCAGAGATCGTGTCCCCTTATCACGGGATTCTCATCAATACGGGTTTGGGTAACCCAATCGCGCCATCAACACGACGGTTGGGGAATAAGCGAGTTTATAGGGAAAGTGGGGAGGCGTACAGTTTCTACCGTCTTAAAGAGATAAGGATTCCCCCTTTTCACCCACGCCTTCTTCTTCCTCTGCTCATCCATTCTCTCCTGCTCGAGATCCAGCGCCCAAACTTTCACCTTCTCCGCCCACCAAGTCCTTCTGAAAATGTCCGGATCTGGAGCGGGAGGCAAGTGGATGGCCTCTACCGTCCGGGAGAAGGATATCAAGAAACTTCGGGAGGCAGGTTATCCGAACAAGAAAATTAGCCATCGTCTCCCGACGGCGGGACAGATCGTCCCTACTCCGGAACCCCGCAAGAGGGTTGTATTCCTTCCTGACTTTGTCCGATGGCTAGGGTTTCCCCTCCACCCATTTGTTCGCGGCATTATGTATTACTACTAGATCGATTTTCATGATCTATCCCCCAATTTCTTCCTCAACATATCAACATTCATTGTTGTATGCGAGGCCTTTCTCCGCATCTCGCCACACTTCGGCTTATGGCTGAAGATTTTCAATGTGAAGCCCAAGGTAGTGAGCAGCGAGCACGCTGAGTGCGGAGGGGCCATGGTGAGCAAGATGCCCAACATCATATGGCCATCAGGTACCTTCAACGATTTTGTCAAGGGGTGGCAACAACAGTGGTTCTATGTCACTGAGCCACGCGGCACAAAATGGGCCGCAGCTCCTGAATTACGATACGGAGCTCCATTGCGGCTTACGTCCTGGCACAAGAAGGGCCCGAACTGGTCTTCGCCCGATGTCGGTGTCAAAACCGGCGGATCTTTGGTAAGGGGTCCCGAACTGTGCGTCTAGGCAGATGGTAACATGAGACAAGGGACACGATGTTTTTACCCAGGTTCGGGCCCTCTTGATGGAGGTAAAACCCTACTCCTGCTTGATTAATATTGATGATATGGGTAGTACAAGAGTTGATCTACCACGAGATCAGAGAGGCTAAACCCTAGAAGCTAGCCTATGGTATGATTGTTGTTCGTCCTATGGACTAAAACTCTCCGGTTTATATAGACATCGGAGAGGGCTAGGGTTACACAGAGTCGGGTACAATGGGAGGAGATCTTCATATCGAATCGCCAAGCTTGCCTTCCACGCCAAGGAAAGTCCCATCCGGACACGGGACGAAGTCTTCAATCTTGTATCATCATAGTCCGAGAGTCCGACCAAAGGTCATAGTCCAGCCATCTGGACACCCCCTAATCCAGGACTCCCTCAGTAGCCCCTGAACCAAGCTTCAATGATGATGAGTCCGGCGCGCAAATTGTCTTCGGCATTGCAAGGCGGGTTCCTCCTCCGAATATCTCATAGAAGATGTTGAACACAAGGATAGTTTCCGGCTCTGCAAAATAAGTTCCACATACCACCGTAGAGAGAATAATATCTGAACAAATCTAATCTGCTAACATATTCCGTAGCGTGACATCACGCCATCGCCAAGCCTTTATTCGAATCATTTTACTGTTCCACCTCAGCGCGTTTAGCGAGGCGGTTTCCTTGGCACGTCTTGTCAAAGCAGAGATCGTGTCCCCTTATTCTGGGATTCTCATCAATACGGGCGTGGGTAACCCAACCACGCCATTAACCATGGGGCTTGGGAGATAAGCGAGTTTTATTAGGCTGGTGGGGGCTTATAGTTTCGGCTGCCCATATAAGGGGATAAGGATCCACCCTTTCCATTTACGCCTTCTTCCTCCTTTGCTTATCCATCCCTGCGCACTCGAGCTCCAGCGCCCAAGTCCACACTTCCCACCTCAACCTTTCTCCAATCATGTCCGGAGCGGGAGGTAGATGGATGGCCTCCTCCATCACGGAGGGTCAAATCAAAAAGTTGAGGAAGGCCGGATACTTGTTTGACGACATTGCACACCGGCTTCCAGATGAGGGGCAACTCATCCCCACCCCTAGGCCCCATGAGAGGGTCGTATTTCTCCCCCATTTCCTCCGCGGTCTGGGCTTTCCTCTTCACCTGTTCATCCGGGGGCTCATGTTCTACTACCGCCTGGACTTCCACGATCTGGCCCCGAACTTCATCCTCAACATCTCGGTGTTCATCGTCGTATGTGAGGCCTTCCTCCGCATCCAGCCTCACTTTGGCCTATGGCTGAAGATCTTCAGCGTCAAGCCGAAGGTCGTGGGCGGCCGTCAAGCAGAGTGCGGAGGCGCCATGGTGGGCAAGATAGCCAACGTTACATGGCTTGAGGGTGCCTTCATAGAGACCATCAAAGGGTGGAAGTCGGGGTGGTTCTATATCACCGAGCCGCGTGACCCTGAATTGGAAGCGGCCCCCGAATTCTGATCTGGCATCCCCACCCGGCTCACATCTTGGAAGGAGACGGGCCTGTTGTGGGGTAGTCCGGAAGAGGTGACCAGACTCCAAACCTGCGTCAGAGACCTAGTGAACAAGAAGGTTAAGCTTGTCAACGTAGTCCAGGTCATGCTCTTCCGTCAGATCCTCCCGTGTCAATGACGGGCCTTCACCTTGTGGGAGTTCGACTCGGCCCAGCACCAGACTCTGTCTCGGCTTTTCGACACAAAGCACGAGGATGCTTGGAAGGTGCTATTCAAGAGCTCCGAGGTCTCCCCACCCGTCACCGAGGATCGCGGATTCTGCGCCAAGCGCCAAGCCACCGAAGTAAGCTTGCTTTTAGTCCATCACGGGACACTTGATTTTCATAGTTTGATTCCATGTAGGATCTAAACTCCTGCTCCTTTGACAGGACTGGAAGAGGACATCCGGACAGTTTGACTGTCCGGCCCCTTTGCCCGAAGGCCCAGCAGACGCACGCTTGACGAAGCTGCTGGTTCCGGCACCTCACGTGGTGCCGGAGAAGAAGGCCAAGAAGAAGGCCACGGGGACCTAAAAGAGTTCCCGACGCCTGGTGGTGTCGGATTCATCGCCTGACAACCTTGAAGCACCCTCTGCCTCTAAGGACGAGGAGGAGGAAGAAGAAGAAGCCTCTGCCCCTCCAGCGGGGGGAGGAAAGAAAGGAAGGCTGCCCCAACTGGGGAGGCCGGAGGGTCCAAGAAGGGGAGGACCCTTCTGCCGAACTACGCCTCCGATGCCGAAGACGGCAGGGAGGAATGGCCACCCAGGGTCAAGCCCCTGGCAAAATCGTAAGTATCCGGATACCAGAATAACTTATGGCGCTCCTCTAATGTATGGTACCTTCTGACACCGAATTCAATCATGCAGTTCGCCCAAGGCTCAGCTCGGCGATTCGTCGAGCGGCTTCCAGGATTCGTCGGATGTGAATAGCGCTTCACTTCCGACGGCCTCCTCCCCTCTCCCTACGGACGACGCCGAGGTGGAGTCCCAAAAGGGACTAAACCAGGAGGAGGTTGTCCTGGAGGCGCCGCAAGGCGACCTCCCGGACTCCAGGCCCAAAGGGGGTAAAGCCCCAGAGGGATCTAAGTCCGGCCCCGGGCCGGACACCTCTCCGGAACCAACAACGGTTCTAGAGTCCGGTAGGCGGCGCCTTCGTAAGAAAGGCGTGCCAACGATGCCGGCGGCCTCCGTCCAACCGGAGACGCCGGACAATTTGCTGGAGGTGCTTAACGGCGCCTCCATCAACGAGGAGCACCGCACTGTTATGAGTGCGGTGATTCAGAAGGTTCAGTCCGCCAAGAGCGGGCTGACAGAAGCCTGTACCAGCCTGCTAACAGGCTTCGAGGTATGTATTCAAAACATATAAAAATGTTACCGCATAGACAGTAGCCCTTGATGCTCAGTTCGGTGTTCAAAAGAAAAGTCGGACTGAGGATCTAAAAAGATATACGTAGGAGTCTAACATAAATATGTCGATATGGGAATGCAGGCTGCGCTGCTGACCTCTGCCGCACTGACTGCGGAGGTTGACGCATTGAAGCAAAACCTCGAGCGGTCCAAGAACGAGCTCGGCCGTGCCAAGAAGCAGTTTGAGGACAAGGAGGGTATGTAATACCGTATGTTAATGTATATAGAAATACCTGGTTGCAAATAATGACAGGACCAACGTGAATGTTGCAGGGGCCACAACTCAGGTGGCAACCCTGAAGGAAGCGCTTTCCAAGGCCGCGGATAATGCGCCCATGGAGCGCTCAAAGCGAGAGAAGCAAGAGGCGCAGGCGGCGGAGGTGCGGCAAGAGCTCGATGCTCTTGTGAAAAAACATGAGAGGTTAGAGCTTGACTCGAAGACTCGAGAGTCCGAGCTTGCCTCGGCACTTGAAAGCGCCAAATCTGCCAAGGCCTAAGCCCAAAAAGCCCTCCAGGAGATTGAGGCGATGAAAAAGATTGCGGCGAGTAAGGCATTCTTTATGCAAAGCAAGCATGTGAAAGTAAATTACCTGTTACTTACCCGAATCCGGAGCTCTCCAGGAGCATTCACAGATCTTCCCCGTAGTGTATCCGATGCCGCCGCATTCTACCTAGCCGAGGAAGGAAGCTCGACGGAGAAAGTGTTCTGGTCCCAGTATGCTCAGGCCGGACACCCAGTGCCCTTGAGCGACCAGCTGAAGCAGCTGGTCGAGCTTCATAAGGTAGCCGAATAGGCCATGAAGGGCCTGATAGGCCGGCTGTGGCCTGGTGAGGTCTTGCCTTTGAGCTACTTTGAGCTGGTGCGGCAGCTGGTGGATGCCTGCCCACGGCTTGAAGTCATCAAGCGTTCCGTGTGTATCGAGGGCGCCCGTAGGGCTTTTGCCCGTGCTAAAGTGCACTGGGGCAAGCTAGATGCTGAGAAGCTGGTGAAGGATGGGCCACCTGAGGGGAAGGAGCATTGCAAGCCCGAGATATATTATGAGGGCGTCCTGAAGGGTGCCCGTCTTGTGGCGGAGGAATGTACCATGGATGTAATTTTTGAGTAAACTCGCTCATGTTTATCATCTGCGCCGAAAACTTGTTCAGATGCGCTAAGCAACGGTTTTTGAATTTAAAATATTACCTTCTGTGCGGCCGTTTATGAAATCTGAGAGATGCAAGTCGTCGGCTTCTACCCCCATGCCACGAGTGCTGGGGTGTTCGGGATAAACCTGAGCGCTCTTGTTCCCATTCTTGGGTCCATCTAGGGAGGCGCTCAGCACAACGAACAAGGCCATCGGACTTATAATGCTTTATCACTCTCACTTAGCCATAGAATTCTATAATTTTAAATTTCGGCGAAGCCCCTAGTATTCGGAAGACCGAGTTCGGGACCCCCTACCCGAGATCCGCGGGTTTTGACACCGACACCCGATGTCGGTGTCAAAACCGATGGATGTCGAGTAGGGGGTCCCGAACTGTGCATCTAAGGCTAATGGTAACAGGAGGCAGGGGACACGATGTTTTACCCAGGTTCGGGCCCTCTCGATGGAGGTAATACCCTACTTCCTGCTTGATTGATCGATGATATGAGTATTACAAGAGTTGATCTACCACGAGATCGTAGAGGCTAAACCCTAGGAGCTAGCCTATGATAATGATTGTTCTTGTCCTACGGACTAAACCCTCCGGTTTATATAGTCACCGGAGGAGGCTAGGGTTACACATAGTCGGTCTATAGAGAAGGAGATCTAACATCCAAATCGCCAAGCTTGCCTTCCACGCAAAGGAGAGTCACATCCGGACACGGGACGAAGTCTTGAATCTTTTATCTTCATAGTCCATTAGTCCGGCCAAAGTATATAGTCCGGCTATCCAGATACCCCCTAATGCAGGACTCCCTCAGTAGCCCTCGAACCAGGCTTCAATGACGATGAGTCCGGCACGCAGATTGTCTTCAGCATTGCGAGGCGGGTTCTCCTCCGAATCAAAACTACCTGTTGTAGCAAACAGTGTCCGGCCTCCCATTAATGGTGTACTCCTCGGCTTCTGTGCTTCAATAATGGCCATCTCCTCGTGTCGAGCAAATACAAGGAGCCAGAGCATTTTTACATTTGCCACCCTGACCCTGTAAGAGAACCATCTATTTGAAGAGATGGGGATCCTCAAATCCAAATCTCACCTTCTTCGCTCAAGCAAGCATTCAATAGAGCGCATCCGGAAAAACCATGCCATCATGGCCGGTCGCCGCAGCTCCTCTTCTCGCTCCCTTAGCTCTAGGCCAGGTGATTGGGAAAAGTGTTATGTCCCACACAGCCGTTTAGTAGAGTTGCAGACCCAAGGGTTTCTTCCACCTGCGTACATGGTCCCCATCCGAGCCGGACTAGCCACCTATAATGGCGGGGCGCAAGCGGAGAGATCTCCTAACCCATCTCAGGGGGAGCGGGTATGCCTCATCCCATATTTGCTAAGAGGCGTCGGGTTTCCAATCCACCCATTCCTCCGCGGGCTCCTGGAGTTCTACGGCCTCCAGCTGCATAATTTTACCCCCGCCTCCATATTGCACATCGCAGGATATGTTGCCCTCTACGAGTTATTTCTGGGCTGCGAGGCTCACTTCATGTTATGGAAGAGGCTATTCTGCCTCGTCCCTCATAATCAGGGGGGATCTATATATCAAGTGGGTGGAGCCGAAATATGGCACGTCGCCCAGTCCGGATACCTGTCCGGCACTCCAAAAAAGGCATCCGAAGACTGGTCCTCGGAGTGGTTTTATGTAGATGACAATCCCCTTCCGGACCCAATCCGTACAGGCCTTCTTGAGTTTAATAATGCTCCACTGAAGAAACACCAAAGTTGGCGCCCTCGAAGCCCCCAGGTGGAAGATGACAGAGAAGTCCACTTCCTGATGGGCAGGATAAAGACACTGGCCCAATGAGGACTGACAATAATCGAAGTTATGTTAATATGCATAATGCGGGGGGTGCAGCCACTTCAATACCGGGGGAAGCCCATGTGGCACTTCAACGGGGAAGAAGATGCCGCCCATTGCGGTCGTAAAGGTCCAGAATCTGCCACCGCTCTGGCGAGGATACTGTCCGATTTATATAAAGGAGAAGAAGAGGAGTTCCTCTGTATTAAACCGCGGGATGGATTTTCCATGTACAACTCACCAAGCTGGGTAAGCCATTATTCTTTACTCAACTCTATCCATTCTTGCATCCTCCATCGCAATTATTTACTCTGCTGTTTCTAAGCAGGAACTGAGGAGGGCCGTGAAAGAGTTCAACAACCCCTCTCTGTAGCCAGAGGATCCCGGCCTGGCCCTCGACCCCGGACTTGAAGAAGATCCGGATATATCTGTGGAGCTTGTCGACGGGACATTTTATCAGGCGAGCTGCGACGGCACCTTGGTGGCCATTATTGCCGATTATCCCGGGCCTCTCCCTACATCACGTGTAAGCAAAGCTGAAGCTCTAACCTCCAAAGAGGATTCCTCCTTTGTACCATACCTTATGCACAAATATCGTATTTTTATAGAGACAGCCATCGGAATGCAGCGCAGAGCCCCCCAGGGGCTCATCAGCAAAGGCCATCCGAGCCAGGCAGGCTCAAGAGGAAGGCGGTCAGGGTCGAAACACCGTCACAGAGGTATAATTAAAATCTGCTCTGTGATTATCATTTTTGAAACGTAACAGCATCCATCGCGTTCTGGCAGAAAGAGTAGTCGCCGGACTATATCCGAAGATCCTGCCGGCCACGCCTCCACCAGCCGGATTCCAGAACTGGCCTCAAGAGAGGAGGCTAATGTGGGGATGATGCTGAATTTCCCTCCAAAAGAGGATGCGAATAAGCTCTCCACCACAAATTCCGAAGTAGAGAGCGCCATGAATCACCGGCGCCGACGGGCCGTACTCCGCAATGGTATCTTTTCCGAAGAGGCATTCAATGCCTTCAATTCGGGAGACACATATATTCGAGCTGGCCAAGATGGACTTGCCCGAGCGACAGACCAGTATGCAAAGGATATATGGGTAAGAAAATTTGATAAGCATGTATATCCATAGCCCCTGAGACTTGAAACAGTTGGAACAACTGATTTAAGGATCATTGTATGCACAGGTTCATGTAGAAAAGAATACCCATTTTTCAAGAGCTAGAGGAGTGCAAGACCCAGCTGAGGGCCGCAGTTGCCAAACTAGAGGAATCCCCGAAGGCCTCATCTGGTAATACTTGTATCAATAGAAAAAATTTAAGGACGTATACCATTTAGTATTTAGCTTGCTTTATAAGTCTAACAGAAGATTCTGCACACAATCCTGGAGAGAATCCGGAGATCGTAAAAGATAGTGAGTCACATCTCCAAAGATAGCTAAAGGTTGGCGAGCGTGTGCTTACGCAGGTTAGGCAGGAGAAAAATACTCTCCAAGACGCCAATGTGTGACTGGGTGTTGAATTATCAGATGTTCGAGCTCAGCTTGCGTACTCTGTGAAGGAGAACCAGAGGCTTCGACGTGGCATTTATAGTAAGTGCTTAAACGAACTGTAGTACAGTTCGGTGAGGAAGCGTGCTGACAGGATTATGTCTGTAGGTATGCTGACAGGCCGTCTTGAAGAGGAGATGCCTGGATCCGTAGGTGATATGCTACAACATCTCTCACAACTGCACGAACAAGCTCGGCAGGCAATGCAGGGTATTGCCCAGGCCCAGTGGCCATCCGCTTCCCTGCCAGGGGGCATGGGCGAGCTTGTGGAGATGCTCAAAGGAGCACGGAGGCGCTTCCAATTATGGAAGATATCAGCTTGCCGACAAGGTGCAAGGAAAGCCTGGGCCATTGTGAAGACACGATACGCCAAGGCTGACCCGAACCATATGGCCGAAGTCAGACCGGTGGGGTCAGATGGGCAAGAGATTCCCGTAAGTCTGGTGTATGACCAAGTAGCGTTACCCGCAAAGTATTCCCAACAGGATTGTAGGCTACACAGCCTGTTGGATGGTATAGAGGAAGAATATAGGCAGTCCAAGTGACTATGTAATTCAATGGACATATGTAGTCCCTAGCTGGATTGAAAATCATTTGTCATGGCGGACCTTTTCGCTTCAGCCCCCGGACCCGACAGTCCGGGGTGTATCCGAATACCCTCTCAGTTATGGAAAACCGGGGTATGCGTAGAAACTAGGCATAGGGGTCATAAGTCCTTGAGTAGACAAGTACCAACTAGTTATGTTATATTACATGGATAGTAAGAAAAATCTTCCAGAGAGAATAGTTCCGTTAGGGGTTCCTTTTACCTGGGTACGCATGCATCGATGTGTTGGGGAACGTTGTAGAAAATAAAAATGTTCCTACGGTTTCACCAAGATCAATCTATGATTTCATCTAGCAACGAGAGAGAGGAGTGCATCTACATACCCTTGTAGATCGAGCGGAAGCGTTCAAAAGAACGGGGTTGAGGGAGTCGTACTCGTCGTGATCCAAATCACCGGTGATCCTAGCGCCGAACGGATGACACCTCCGCATTCAACACATGTACGGTTAGGGAGACATCTCCTCCTTCTTGATCCAGCAAGGGGGAAGGAGAGGTTGATGAAGATCCAGCAGCATGACGGCGTGGTGGTGGATGCAGCAGGGATCCCGGCAGGGCTTCGCCAAGCGTCTGCGGGAGGGAAAGGTGTAGCAAGGGGGAAGGGAGGCACCAAGTGCAAGGGTGCGGCTGCCCTCCCTCCCCCCTCTATATATAGGCAGGGGGCGCCGGCCCTAGGAGATGGGATCTCCTAGGGAGGGCGGTCGCCAAGGGGGGTGCCTTGCCCCCCAAGGCAAGTGGAGGCGCCCCCTCCCCTAGGGTTCCCAAGCCTACGCACAAGGAGGCCCAAGGGGGGGACGCACCAGCCCACCAGGGGCTGGCTCCCCTCCCACTTCAGCCCATGGGGCCCTCCGGGATAGGTGGCCCCACCCGGTGGACCCCCGGGACCCTTCCGGTGGTCCCGGTACAATACCGGTGACCCCCGAAACTTTCCCGATGGCCGAAACTCGACTTCCCATATATAATTCTTTACCTTCGGACCATTCCGGAACTCCTCGTGATGTCCGGGATCTCATCCGGGACTCCGAACAACTTTTGGTTTGCTGCATACTAATATCTCTACAACCCTAGCGTCGCCGAACCTTAAGTGTGTAGACCCTACGGGTTCGGGAGACACGTAGACATGACCGAGATGGCTCTCCGGTCAATAACCAACAGCGGGATCTGGATACCCATGTTGGCTCCCACATGCTCCTCGATGATCTCATCGGTTGAACCACAATGTCGAGGATTCAAACAACCCCGTAAACAATTCCCTTTGTCAATCGGTATGTTACTTGCCCGAGATTCGATCGTCGGTATCCCAATACCTCGTTCAATCTCGTTACCGGCAAGTCACTTTACTCATACCGTAATGCATGATCCCGTGACCAGACACTTGGTCACTTTGAGCTCATTATGATGATGCATTACCGAGTGGGCCCAGAGATACCTCTCCGTCATACGGAGTGACAAATCCCAGTCTCGATCCGTTAAACCCAACAGACACTTTCGGAGATACCCGTAGTATACCTTTATAGTCACCCAGTTACGTTGTGACATTTGGTACACCCAAAGCACTCCTATGGTATCCGCGAGTTACACGATCTCATGGTCTAAGGAAAAGATACTTGACATTGGAAAAGTTCTAGCAAACGAATTACACGGTCTTGTGCTATGCTTAGGATTGGGTTTTGTCCATCACATCATTCTCCTAATGATGTGATCCCGTTATCAATGACATCCAATGTCCATAGTCAGGAAACCATGACTATCTGTTGGTCAACGGGCTAGTCAACTAGAGGCTCACTAGGGACATATTATGGTCTATGTATTCACACATGTATTATGATTTCCGGATAACACAATTATAGCATGAATAAAAGACAATTATCATAAACAAGGAAAGATAATAATAATCCTTTTATTATTGCCTCTAGGGCATATTTCCAATAGTCTGCCACTTGCACTAGAGTCAATAATCTAGTTACATTGTGATGAATCAAACACCCATAGAGTTCTGGTGTTGATCATGTTTTGCTCGTGGAAGAGGTTTAGTCAATGGATCTGTGACATTCAGATCCGTATGTACTTTACAAATGTCTATGTCTCCATCTTGAACATTTTCACGGATGGAGTTGAAACGACGCTTGATGTGCCTGGTCTTCTTGTGAAACCTGGGCTCCTTGGCAAGGGCAATAGCTCCAGTGTTGTCACAGAAGTGAGTGATCGGCCCCGACGCATTGGGTATGACTCCTAGGTCGGTGATGAACTCCTTCATCCATATTGCTTCATGTGCTGCCTCCGAGGCTGCCATGTACTCCGTTTCACATGTAGATCCCGCCACGACGCTCTGCTTGCAACTGCACCAGCTCACTGCTCCACGATTCAACATATACACGTATCCGGTTTGTGACTTAGAGTCATCCAGATCTGTGTCGAAGCTAGCATCGACGTAACCCTTTACGACAAGCTCTTCGTCACCTTCATAAACGAGAAACATGTCCTTTGTCCTTTTCAGGTACTTTAGGATATTCTTGACCGACGTCTAGTGTTCCTTGCCGGGATTACTTTGGTACCTTCGTACCAAACTTACAGCAAGGTTTACATCAGGTCTGGTACACAGCATGGCATACATAATAGATCCTATGGCTGAGGCATAGGGGATGACACTCATCTCTTCTTTATCTTCTGTCGTGGTCGGGCATTGAGCCGAGCTCAATCTCACACCTTGCAATACAGGCAAGAACCCTTTCTTGGACTGATCCATATTGAACTTCTTCAATATCTTATCAAGGTATGTGCTTTGTGAAAGACCTATGAGGCATCTCGATCTATCCCTATAGATCTTGATGCCTAATATATAAGCAGCTGCTCCAAGGTCCTTCATTGAAAAACACTTATTCAAGTAGGCCTTAATGCTATCCAAAAGTTCTATATCATTTCCCATCAAAAGTATGTCATCTACATATAATATGAGAAATGCTACAGAGCTCCCACTCACTTTCTTGTAAACGCAGGCTTCTCCATAAGTCTGCATAAACCCAAGCGCTTTGATCATCTCATCAAAGCGAATGTTCCAACTCCGAGATGCTTGCACCAACCCCTAAATGGATCGCTGGAGCTTGCATACCTTGTTAGCATTCTTAGGATCGATAAAACCTTCCGGCTGCATCATATACAGTTCTTCCTTAAGATAGCCGTTAAGGAATGCCGTTTTGACGTCCATCTATCATATCTCATAATCATAGTATGCGGCAATTGCTAACATGATTCGGACGGACTTCAGCTTCGCTACGGGAGAGAAAGTCTCATCGTAGTCAACCCCTTGAACTTGCCGATAACCCTTAGCGACAAGTCGAGCTTTATAGATGGTAACATTACCATCCGCGTCCGTCTTCTTCTTAAAGATCCATTTGTTTTCTATCGCTCGCCGATCATCGGGCAAGTCTATCAAAGTCCATACTTTGTTTTCATACATGGATTCTATCTCGGATTGCATGCCTTCAAGCCATTTGTTGGAATCTGGGCCTGCCATCGCTTCTTCATAGTTCGAAGGTTCACCGTTGTCTAACAACATGATTTCCAGGACAGGGTTTCCATACCACTCTGGTGTGGAACGTGTCCTTGTGGACCTACGAAGTTCAGTAGCAACTTGATCCGAAGTACCTTGATCATCATCATTAATTTCCTCTCCAGTCGGTGTAGGCACCACAGGAACATTTTCCTGAGCTGCACTACTCTCCGGTTCAAGAGATAGTACTTCATCGAGTTCTACTTTCCTCCCACTTACTCCTTTCAAGAGAAACTCTTTTTCCAGAAAGGATCCGTTCTTGGAAACAAAGATCTTGCCTTCGGATCTAAGGTAGAAGGTATACCCAATGGTTTCCTTAGGGTATCCTATGAAGACGCATTTTTCCGACTTGGGTTCGAGCTTTTCAGGTTGAAGTTTCTTGACATAAGCATCGCATCCCCAAACTTTTAGAAATGACAGCTTAGGTTTCTTCCCAAACCATAATTCATATGGTGTCGTCTCAACGGATTTAGACGGAGCCCTATTTAAAGTGAATGTAGCTGTCTCTAGAGCGTATCCCCAAAATGATAGCGGTAAATCGGTAAGAGACATCATAGATCACACCATATCCAATAGAGTGCGATTACGACGTTCGGACACACCGTTATGCTGAGGTGTTCCAGGAGGCGTGAGTTGTGAAATGATTCAACATTTCCTTAAGTGCATACCAAATTCGTGACTTAAATATTCTCCTCCACGATCTGATCGTAAGAACTTTATCTTTCGGTCACGTTGATTCTCTACCTCATTCTGAAATTCCTTGAACTTTTCAAAGGTCTCAGACTTGTGTTTCATCAAGTAGACATACCCATATCTACTTAAGTCATCAGTGAGAGTGAGAACATAACGATATCCTCCACGAGCCTCAACGCTCATTGGGCCACACACATCAGTATGTATGATTTCCAATAAGTTGGTTGCTCGCTCCATTGTTCCGGAGAACGGAGTCTTGGTCATTTTTCCCATGAGGCATGGTTCGCATGTGTCAAATGATTCATAATCGAGAGACTCTAAAAGCCCATCAGCATGGAGCTTCTTCATGCGCTTGACACCAATGTGACCAAGGCGGTAGTGCCACAAGTATGTGGGACTATCATTATCAACCTTACATCTTTTGGTATTCACATTATGAATATGTGTAACATTACGTTCGAGATTCACTAAGAATAAACCATTGACCAGCGGGGCATGACCTAAAACATATATCTCATATAAATAGAACAACCATTATCCTCGGATTTAAATGAGTAGCCATCTCGCTTTAAACGAGATCCAAATACAATGTTCATGCTCAAAGCTGGCACTAAATAAAAATTATTAAGGTTTAAAACTAATCCCGTAGGTAAATGTAGAGGTAGCATGCCGACGATGATCACATCGGCCTTGGAACCATTCCCGACACGCATCGTCACCTCGTCCTTCGCCAGTCTCCGCTTATTCCGCAGCTCCTCCTTTGAGTTACAAATATGAGCAACGGCACCGGTATCAAATACCCAGGAGCTACTACGAGCACTGGTAAGGTACACATCAATTACATGTATATCACATATACCCTTAGTGTTGCCGGCCTTCTTGTCCGCTAAGTATTTGGGGCAGTTCCGCTTCCAGTGACCCTTCCCTTTGGAATAAAAGCACTCAGTCTCGGGCTTGGGTCCATTCTTTGACTTCTTCCCGGCAACTGGCTTACCGGGCGCGGCAACATCCTTGCCGTCCTTCTTGAAGTTCTTCTTACCCTTGCCTTTCTTGAACTTAGTGATTTTATTGACCATCAACACTTGATGTTCCTTTTTAATTTCTACCTCTGCTAACTTCAGCATTGAAAATACTTCAGGAATAGTTTTCACCATCCCCTGCATATTGTAGTTCATCACAAAGCTCTTGTAGCTCGCTGGGAGCGACTGAAGGATTCTGTCAATGACCGCCTCATCCGGAAGGTTAATGTCCAGCTGGGACAGGCGGTTGTGCAACCCAGACATTTTGAGTATGTGCTCACTGACAGAAGTATTTTCCTCCATCTTACAACTATAGAACTTGTCGGACACTTCATATCTATCGACCCGGGCGTGAGCTTGGAAAACCATTTTCAGCTCCTCGAACATCTCATATGCTCCGTGTTGCTCAAAACGCTTTTGGAGCCCCGGTTCTAAGCTGTAAAGCATGCCGCACTGAACGAGGGAGTAATCATCAGCACGTGACTGCCAACCATTCATAACGTCTTGGTTCTCTGGGATGGGTGCTTCACCTAGCGGTCCTTCTAGGACATATGCTTTCTTGGCAGCTATGAGGATGATCCTCAGGTTCCGGACCCAGTCCGTATAGTTGCTGCCATCATCTTTCAGCTTGGTTTTCTATAGGAACGCGTTGAAGTTCATGTTGACATGAGCGTTGGCCATTTGATCTACAAGACATTTGTGCAAAGATTTTAGACTAAGTTCATGATAATTAAGTTCATCTAATCAAATTATTTAATGAATTCCCACTCAGATTAGACATCCCTCTAGTCATCTAAGAGTTACATGATCCGAGTCGACTAGGCCGTGTCCGATCATCACGTGAGACGGACTAGTCATCATCGGTGAACATCTCCATGTTGATCGTATCTTCCATACGACTCATGTTCGACCTTTCGGTCTCTGTGTTCTGAGGCCATGTCTGTACATGCTAGGCTCGTCACGTTAACCTAAGTGTTTTGCATGTGTAAATCTGTCTTACACCCGTTGTATGTGAACATTAGAATCTATCACACCCGATCATCACGTGGTGCTTCGAAACAACAAACTGTTGCAATGGCGCACAGTTAGGGGGAACACTTTCTTGAAATTATAATGAGGGTCATCTTATTTACTACCGTCGTTCTAAGTAAACAAGAAGCAAAAACATGATAAACATCACATGCATTCAAATCGTAGTGACATGATATGGCCAATATCATATAGCTCCTTTGATCTCCATCTTCGGAGCTCCATGATCAACTTCGTCACCGGCATGACACCATGATCTCCATCATCATGATCTCCATCATCGTGTCTCCATGAAGTTGCTCGCCAACTATTACTTCTACTACTATGGCTAACGGTTTAGCAATAAAGCAAAGTAATTACATGGCGTTAAATCATTGACACGCAAGTCATACAATAATTAAGACAACTCCTATGGCTCCTGCCGGTTGTCATACTCATCGACATGCAAGTCGTGATTCCTATTACAAGAACATGATCTCATACATCACAATATATCATTCATCATTCATCACAACTTTTGGCCATATCACATCACAAAGCAATTGCTGCAAAAACAAGTTAGACGTCCTCTAATTGTTGTTGCATCTTTTATGTGGCTGCAATAGGGTTCTAGCAAGAACATTTTCTTACCTACAAAAAAACCACTACGTGATTTGTCAACTTCTATTTACCCTTCATAAGGACCCTTTTCATCGAATCCTCTCCAACTAAAGTGGGAGAGACAGACACCCGCTAGCCACCTTATGCAACTAGTGCATGTCAGTCTGTGGAACCTGTCTCATGTAAGCGTACGTGTAAGTGAAGGAAATATGCCCTAGAGGCAATAATAAAGTTATTATTTATTTCCTTATATCATGATAAATGTTTATTATTCATGCTAGAATTGTATTAACCGGAAACATAATACATGTGTGAATACATAGACAAACATAGTGTCACTAGTATGCCTCTACTTGACTAGCTCGTTTATCAAAGATGGTTATGTTTCCTAGCCATGGACAAAAGAGTTGTCATTTGATTAACGGGATCACATCATTAGGAGAATGATGTGATTGACATGACCCATTCCGTTAGCCTAGCACTTGATCGTTTAGTATATTGCTATTGCTTTCTTCATCACTTATACATGTTCCTGTAACTATGAGATTATGAAACTCCCGTTTACCGGAGGAACACTTTGGGTACTACCAAACGTCACAATGTAACTGGGTGATTATAAAGGAGTACTACAGGTGTCTCCGAAGGTACATGTTGAGTTGGCGTATTTCGAGATTAGGTTTTGTCACTCCGATTGTCGGAGAGGTATCTCTGGGCCCTCTCAGTAATGCACATCACTATAAGCCTTGCAAGCAATGTGACCAATGAGTTGGTTATGGGATGATGCATTACGTAACGAGTAAAGAGACTTGCCGGTAACGAGATTGAACTAGGTATTGGATACCGAAGATCAAATCTCAGGCAAGTAACATACCGATGACAAAGGGAACAACGTATGTTGTTATGCGGTTTGACCAATAAAGATCTTCGTAGAATATGTAGGAACCAATATGGGCATCCAGGTTCCGCTATTGGTTATTGACCGAGAATAGTTCTAGGTCATGTCTACATAGTTCTCGAACCCGTAGGGTCCGTACGCTTAACGTTACGATGACAATTTTATTATGAGTTTATAAGTTTTGATGTACCGAAGTTTGTTCGGAGTCCCGGATGTGATCACGGACATGACGAGGAGTCTCGAAATGGTCGAGACATAAAGATTGATATATTGGACGACTATATTCGGACACCGGAAGTGTTCCGGACGTTTTCGGAGAAAACCGGAGTGCCGGAGGGTTACCGGAACCCCCCGGGGAGAGATAATGGGCCACATGGGCCTTGGTGGAAAGAGAGAGGGGCGGCCAGGGTGGGCCGCGCGCCCCCTCTCCCTCTGGTCCGGATTGGACTAGGAGGGGGGCGGTGCCCCCCCTCTTTCCTTCCCCCTCTCCCCCTTCCTTCCCCTTCCTAGTAGGAGTACGAAAGGGGGAGTCCTACTCCTACTAGGAGGAGGACTCCTCCTCCTTGGCGCGCCCACAAGGGTCGGCCGGCCTCCCCCCTTGCTCCTTTATATACAGGGGTAGGGGGGCACCCTACAACAACACAAGTTGATCTATGGATCATTCCTTAGCCGTGTGCGGTGCCCCCCTCCACCATATTGCACCTCGGTCATATCGTCGCGGAGTTTAGGCGAAGCCCTGCGTCGGTAGAGCATCATCATCGTCACCACGCCGTCGTGCTGACGGAACTCATCCCCGAAGCTTTGCTGGATCGGAGCCCGGGGGTCGTCATCGAGCTGAACGTGTGCTGAACTCGGAGGTGCCGTACATTCGGTACTTGGATCGGTCGGATCGTGAAGACGTACGACTACATCAACCGCATTGTCATAACGCTTCCGCTTACGGTCTACGAGGGTACGTGGACAACACTCTCCCCTCTCGTTGCTATGCCATCACCATGATCTTGCGTGTACGTAGGAATTTTTTTGAAATTACTACGTTCCCCAACAGTGGCATCCGAGCCTAGGTTTTATGCGTTGATGTTATATGCACGAGTAGTACACAAGTGAGTTGTGGGCGATACAAGTCATACTGCTTACCAGCATGTCATACTTTGGTTCGACGGTATTGTGAGATGAAGCGGCCCGGACCGACATTACGCGTACGCTTATGCGAGACTGGTTTCACCGTTACGAGCACTTGTGCTTAAAGGTGGCTGGCAGGTGTCTGTCTCTCTCACTTTAGCTGAATCGAGTGTGGCTACGCCCAGTCCTTGCGAAGGTTAAAACAGCACTAACTTGACGAACTGTCGTTGTGGTTTTGATGTGTAGGTAAGAACGGTTCTTACTAAGCCCATAGCAGCCACGTAAAATTTGCAACAACAAAGTAGAGGACGTCTAACTTGTTTTTGCAGGGCATGTTGTGATGTGATATGGTCAAGACGTGATGATATATTTTATTGTATGAGATGATCATGTTTTGTAACCGAAGTTATCGGCAACTGGCAGGAGCCATATGGTTGTCGCTTTATTGTATGAAATGCAAACGCCCTGTAATTGCTTTACTTTATCACTAAGCGGTAGCGATAGTCGTAGAAGCAATAGATGGCGTAACGACAACGATGCTACGATGGAGATCAAGGTGTCGCGCCGGTGACGATGGTGATCACGACGGTGCTTCGAAGATGGAGATCACAAGCACAAGATGATGATGGCCATATCATATCACTTATATTGATTGCATGTGATGTTTATCCTTTATGCATCTTATCTTGCTTTGATTGACGGTAGCATTTTAAGATGATCTCTCACTAATTATCAAGAAGTGTTCTCCCTGAGTATGCACCATTGCGAAAGTTCTTCGTGCTGAGACACCACGTGATGATCGGGTGTGATAGGCTCTACGTTCAAATACAACGGGTGCAAAACAGTTGCACACGTGGAATACTCGGGTTAAACTTGACGAGCCTAGCATATACAGATATGGCCTCGGAACACGGAGACCGAAAGGTCGAGCGTGAATCATATAGTAGATATGATCAACATAATGATGTTCACCATTGAAACTACTCCATCTCACGTGATGATCGGACATGGTTTAGTTGATATGGATCACGTAATCACTTAGAGGATTAGAGGGATGTCTTTCTAAGTGTGAGTTCTTAAGTAATATGATTAATTGAACTTTAATTTATCATGAACTTAGTCCTGGTAGTATTTTGCAAATTATGTTGTAGATCAATAGATTGCATTGTTGCTATCATATGTTTATTTTTGTATGTTCCTAGAGAAAATTGTGTTGAAAGATGTTAGTAGCAATGATGCGGATTGGATCCGTGATCTGAGGTTTATCCTCATTGCTGCATAGAAGAATTATGTCCTTAATGCACCGCTAGGTGACAGACCTATTGCAGGAGCAGATGCAGACGTTACGAACGTTTGGCTAGCTCAAGATGATGACTACTTGATAGTTTAGTGCACCATGCTTAACGGTTTAGAATCGGGACTTCAAAGACGTTTTGAACGTCATGGACCATATGAGATGTTCCATGAGTTGAAGTTAATATTTCCAGCAAATACCCGAGTAGAGAGATATGAAGTTTCCAACAAGTTCTATAGCTAAAAGATGGAGGAGAATCGCTAACCTAGTGAGCATGTGCTCAGATTGTCTGGGTACTTCAATCGCTTGAATCAAGTGGGAGTTAATCTTCCAGATAAGATAGTGATTGACAGAATTCTCTAGTCACCATCACTAAGTTACTAGAACTTTGTGATGAACTATAGTATGCAAGGGATGACGAAAACGATTCCCGAGCTCTTCGTAATGTTGAAATCGACGAAGGTAGAAATCAAGAAAGAGCATCAAGTGTTGATGATTGACAAGACCACTAGTTTCAAGAAAAGGGCAAAGGAAAAGAAAGGGAAACTTCAAGTAGAATGGCAAACAAGTTGTCACTCCCGTGAAGAAGACCAAAGCTGGACCAAAGCCTGAAACTGAGTGTTAACACTGCAAAGGAAATGGTCACTGGAAGCGGAAATGCCCTGAATATTTGGTGGATAAGAAGGATGGCAAAGTGAACAAGGGTATATTTGATATACAGGTTATTGATGTGTGCCTTACTAGTGTTTATAGTAGCCCCTGAGTATTTGATACTTGTTCGGTTGCTAAGATTAGTAACTCGAAACAGGAGTTACAGAATAAACAGAGACTAGTTGAGGGTGAAGTGACGATGTGTGTTGGAAGTGGTTCCAAGATTGATATGATCATCATCGCACACTCCCTATACTTTCGGGATTAGTGTTAAACAGAAATAAATGTTATTTGGCATTTGCGTTGAGCATGAATATGATTTGATCATGTTTATTGCAATACGGTTATTCATTTAAAGACAAAGAATAATTGTTGTTCTGTTGACATGAATAAAACCTTCTATGGTCATACACCCAATGAAAATGGTTTGTTGGATCTCGATCGTGTGATACACATATTCATAATATTGAAGCCAAAATATGTAAAGTTAATAATGATAGTGCAACTTATTTGTGGCACTGCCGTTTAGGTCATATTGGTGTAAAGCGCATGAAGAAACTCCATGCTCATGGGCTTTTGGAATCAGTTGATTATGAATCATTTGATGCTTGCGAACCATGCCTCATGGGTAAGATGACTAAGACTCCGTTCTCCGGAACAAAGGAGCGAGCAACAGATTTGTTGGAAATAATACATACTAATGTATGAGATCCAATGAGTGTTGATGCTCGTGGCAAGTATCATTATTTTCTGACCTTCACAGATGATTTGAGCAGATATGGGTATATCTACTTAATGAAGCACAAGTCTGAAACATTTGAAAAGTTCAAAGAATTTCAGAGTGAAGTGGAGAATCATCATAACAAGAAAATAAAGTTTCTGTGATTTGATCGCAAAGACAAATATTTGAGTTACGAGTTTGGTCTTCGATTAAAACAATGTGGAATAGTTTCACAAACTCACGCCACCTGGAACACCACAATGTAATGGTGTGTCCGAATGTCGTAATCGTACTTTACTAGATATGGTACGATCTATGATGTCTCTTATCAGTTTACCACTATCATTTTGGGGTTATGCATTAGTGACAGCTGCATTCACGTTTAATAGGGCACCATCTAAATCCGTTGAGACGACACCGTATGAACTATGGTTTAGCAGTAAACCTAAGCTGTCGTTTCCTAAAGTTTGGGGTTGCAATGCTTATGTGAAAAAGTTTCAGCATGATAAGCTCAAACCCAAATCGGAGAAGTGCGTCTTCATAGAATACCCAAAGGTGACTATTGGGTACACCTTCTATCACAGATCCGAAAGCAAGATATTTGTTGCTAAGACGGATCCTTTCTAGAGAAGGAGTTTCTCTCGAAAGAAGTGAGTGGGAGGAAAGTAGAACTTGATAAGGTAATTGTACCTTCTCCCAAATTGGAAAGTAGTTCATCACAGAAATCAGTTCCAGTGATGCCTACACCGATTAGTGAGGAAGTTAATGATGATGATCATGAAACTTCAGATCAAGTTGCTACCAAACCTCGTAGGTCTTCTAGAGTAAGATCCGCACCAGAGTGTTACGGTAATCATGTTCTGGAAGTCATGTTACTAGACCATGATGAACCTACAAACTATGAGGAAGCGATGATGAGCCCAGATTTTGCGAAATGGCTTGAGGCCATAAAATCTGAGATAGGATCCATGTATGAGAACAAAGTATGGACTTTGGTTGACTTGCTCGATGATCACAAAGCCATGTTAAATAAATGGATCTTCAAGAGGAAGGTGGACACTGATAGTAGTGTTACTATCTACAAAGCTCGACTTGTTGCGAAAGGTTTTCGACAAGTTCAAAGGTGTTGAATACGATGACCTTTTCTCACTCATATCGATGCTTAAGTCTGTCCGAATAATGTTAGCAATTGCCACATTTTATGAAATCTGGCAAATGGATGTCGAAACTGCATTCCTTAATAGATTTATTAAAGAAGAGTTGTATATGATGTAACCAGAAGGTTTTGTCAATCCTAAAGGTGCTAACAAAGTGTGCAAGCTCCAGCGATCCATCAATGGACTGGTGCAAGCATCTCGGAGATGGAATATAGGCTTTGATGAGTTGATCAAAGCATATGGTTTTATACAGACTTTTGGAAAGGCCTGTACTTACAAGAAAGTGAGTGGGAGCTCTGTAGCATTTCTAATATTATATGTGCAAGACATATTGTTGATTGGAAATGATATAGAATTTCTGGATAGCACAAAAGGATACTTGAATAAAAGGTTTTTCAATGAAAGACCTCGGTGAAGCTGCTTACATATTGAGCATCAAGATCTATTAAGATAGATCAAGACGCTTGATAAGTTTTTTCAGTAAGTACATACCTTGTCAAGATTTTGAAATAGTTCAAAATGGAACAGTCAAAGAAAGAGTTCTTGCCTGTGTTGCAAAGGTGTGAAATTGAGTAAGACTCAAGACCCGACCACGGCAGAAAATAGAAAGAGAATGAAAGTCATTCCCTATGCATCAGTCATAGGTTCTATAAAAGTATGCCATGCTATGGACCAGACCTATTGTATACTCTGCCCTGGTTTGTCAAGGGAGTACAATAGTGATCTAGGAGTAGATCACTAGACATTGGTCAAAATTATCCTTAGTAGAATAAGGATATGTTTCTCGATTATGGAGGTGATAAAAGAGTTCGTCGTAAAGAGTTACATCGATACAAGCTTTTACACCGATCCAGATGACTCCAAGTCTCAATCTGGATACATATTGAAAGTGGGAGCAATTAGCTAGAGTAGCTCCATGCAAAGCATTGTAGACATAGAATATTTGCAAAATACATATGACTCTATAATATGACAGACCCGTTGACTAAACTTCTCTCACGAGCAAATCATGATCATACCTTAGTACTCTTTGGGTGTTAATCACATAGCGATGTGATCTAGATTGTTGACTCTAGTAAACCCTTTGGGTGTTGATCACATGACGATGTGAACTATGGGTATTAATCACATACAGATGTGAATATTGGTGTTAAATCACATGATGATGTGAACTAGATTATTGACTCTAGTGCAAGTGGGAGACTGAAGGAAATATGCCCTAGAGGCAATAATAAAGTTATTATTTATTTCCTTATATCATGATAAATGTTTATTATTCATGCTAGAATTGTATTAACCGGAAACATAATACATGTGTGAATACATAGACAAACATAGTGTCACTAGTATGCCTCTACTTGACTAGCTCGTTTATCAAAGATGGTTATGTTTCCTAGCCATGGACAAAAGAGTTGTCATTTGATTAACGGGATCACATCATTAGGAGAATGATGTGATTGACATGACCCATTCCGTTAGCCTAGCACTTGATCGTTTAGTATATTGCTATTGCTTTCTTCATCACTTATACATGTTCCTGTAACTATGAGATTATGCAACTCCCATTTACCGGAGGAACACTTTGGGTACTACCAAACGTCACAATGTAACTGGGTGATTATAAAGGAGTACTACAGGTGTCTCCGAAGGTACATGTTGAGTTGGCGTATTTCGAGATTAGGTTTTGTCACTCCGATTGTCGGAGAGGTATCTCTGGGCCCTCTCGGTAATGCACATCACTATAAGCCTTGCAAGCAATGTGGCCAATGAGTTGGTTACATTGTGATGCATTACGTAACGAGTAAAGAGACTTGCCGGTAACGAGATTGAACTAGGTATTGGATACCGACGATCAAATCTCGGGCAAGTAACATACTGATGACAAAGGAACAACGTATGTTGTTATGCGGTTTGACCAATAAAGATCTTCGTAGAATATGTAGGAATCAATATGGGCATCCAGGTTCCGCTATTGGTTATTGACCGAGAATAGTTCTAGGTCATGTCTACATAGTTCTCGAACCCGTAGGGTCCGCACGCTTAACGTTACGATGACAGTTTTATTATGAGTTTATAAGTTTTGATGTACCGAAGTTTGTTCGGAGTCCCGGATGTGATCAGGGACATGACAAGGAGTCTCGAAATGGTCGAGACATAAAGATTGATGTATTGGACGACTATATTCGGACAACAGAAGTGTTCTGGACATTTTCGGAGAAAACCGGAGTGCCGGAGGGTTACCGGAACCCCCCGGGGAGAGATAATGGGCCACATGGGCCTTGGTGGAAAGAGAGAGGGGCGGCCAGGGTGGGCCGCACGCCCCCTCTCCCTCTGGTCCGAATTGGACTAGGAGGGGGGGCGGCGGCGCCCCCCCTCTTTCCTTCCCCCTCTCCCCCTTCCTTCCCCCTCCTAGTAGGAGTAGGAAAGGGGGAGTCCTACTCCTACTAGGAGGAGGACTCCTCCTCCTTGGCGCGCCCACAAGGGCCGGCCGGCCTCCCCCCTTGCTCCTTTATATACAGGGGCAGGGGGGCACCCTACAACAACACAAGTTGATCTACGGATTGTTCCTTAGCCGTGTGCGGTGCCCCCCTCCACCATATTCCACCTCGGTCATATCGTCGCGGAGTTTAGGCGAAGCCCTGCGCCGGTAGAGCATCATCATCATCACCATGCCGTCGTGCTGACGGAACTCATCCCCGAAGCTTTGCTGGATCGGAGCCCGGGGATCGTCATCGAGCTGAACGTGTGCTGAACTCGGAGGTGCCGTACATTCGGTACTTGGATCGGTCGGATCGTGAAGACGTACGACTACATCAACCGCGTTGTCATAATGCTTCCTCTTACGGTCTACGAGGGTACGTGGACAACACTCTCCCCTCTTGTTGCTATGCCATCACCATGATCTTGCATGTACGTAGGAATTTTTTTGAAATTACTACGTTCCCCAACAGTAAGGTCGGTCCGGGCCGCTTCATCCCACAATACTGCTGAAGCAAAATAAGACTAGTAGTGGCAAGAAAGTTGACAACATCTACGCCCACAAAAGATTTGTGTTCTACTCGTGCAAAGAGAACTACACATAGACCTAGCTCATGATGCCACTGTTGGGGAACGTTGCAGAAAATAAAAAATTTCCTACGTTTTCACCAAGATCAATCTATGAGTTCATCTAGCAACGAGAGAGAGGAGTGCATCTACATACCCTTGTAGATCGAGCGGAAGCGTTCAAGAGAACGGGGTTGAGGGAGTCGTACTCGTCGTGATCCAAATCACCCGAGATCCTAGCGCCGAACGGACGGCACCTCCGCGTACAACACACGTACGGTCAGGGATACGTCTCCTCCTTCTTGATCCAGCAAGGGGGAAGGAGAGTTTGATGAAGATCCAGCACCACGACGGCGTGGTGGTGGATGCAGCAGGGATCCCGGCAGGGCTTCGCCAAGCGTCTGCAGGAGGGAGAGGTGTAGCAAGGGGGAAGGGAGGCGCCAAGTGCAAGGGTGCGGATGCCCTCCCTCCCCCTCTATATATAGGGTCCCCAGGGGGGGGGCCTAGGAGATGGGATCTCCTAGGGGGGCGGCGGCCAAGGAGGGTGCCTTGCCCCCTAAGGCAAGTGGAGGCGCCCCCTCCCCTAGGGTTCCCAACCCTAGGCGCAGGGGGGCCCAAGGGGGGGGGCACACCAGTCCACCAGGGGCTGGTTCCCCTCCCACTTCAGCCCATGGGGCCCTCCGAGATAGGTGGCCCCACCCGGTGGACCCCCGGGACCCTTCCGATGGTCTCGGTACAATACCGGTGACCCTCAAAACTTTCCCGATGGCCGAAACTCGACTTCCCATATATAATTCTTTACCTCCGGACCATTCCGGAACTCCTCGTGACGTCCAGGATCTCATCCGGGACTCCGAACAACTTTCGGTTTGCTGCATACTAATATCTCTACAACCCTAGCGTCACCGAACCTTAAGTGTGTAGACCCTACGGGTTCGGGAGACACGTAGACATGACCGAGACGGCTCTCCGGTCAATAACCAACAGCGGGATCTGGATACCCATGTTGGCTCCCACATGCTCCTCGATGATCTCATCGGATGAACCACGACGTCGAGGATTCAAACAACCCCATATACTATTCCCTTTGTCAATCGGTATGTTACTTGCCCGAGATTCGATCGTCGGTATCCCACTACCTCGTTCAATCTCGTTACCGGCAAGTCACTTTACTCGTACCGTAATGCATGATCCCATGACCAGACACTTGGTCACTTTGAGCTCATTATGATGATGCATTACCGAGTGGGCCCAGAGATACCTCTCCGTCATACGGAGTGACAAATCCCAGTCTCGATCCGTGTCAACCCAACAGACACTTTCGGAGATACCCGTAGTATACCTTTATAGTCACCCTGTTATGTTGTGACGTTTGGTACACCCAAAGCACCTCTACGGTATCCGAGAGTTACACGATCTCATGGTCTAAGGAAAAGATACTTGACATTGGAAAAGCTCTAGCAAATGAACTACACGATCTTGTGCTATGCTTAGGATTGGGTCTTGTCCATCACATCATTCTCCTAATGATGAGATCCCGTTATCAATGACATCCAATGTCCATAGTCAGGAAACCATGACTATCTGTTGATCAACGGGCTAGTCAAGAGGCTCACTAGGGACATATTGTGGTCTATGTATTCACACATGTATTACGATTCCCGGATAACACAATTATAGCATGAATAAAAGACAATTATCATAAACAAGGAAATATAATAATAATCCTTTTATTATTGCCTCTAGGGCATATTTCCAACATGAGGTGCATGTCCGAACTGCGAATAGAAGCACAGGAAACAAAACATCTCGGGATTCATGTTGTAATAAACGAAAACCATCTTTTGTTCACCGACCAAATATTCCCTTAAAAACGCTAGCTTCTGCTTCACCTAGTCTGAGGTACACATCCGGCTGTACCGGCAGTAACAATCGCAGAGGTGCTCCCCTTATGCCCTAGCCGAATTAACGGGAACATAGGGCATAAACACAAGAGCCAGGCAACCCAACATGGCCAAATCTTAAGTCATATCGATGCATATAATGGTGAAGAAAAGGCACATATCAAAAAAACGCATACGTGGTAGGCAGAAAGCCATGAAAGTAATGATATCTAGCTTCCGTATAGGAAGCCCCCAGGCATGGTAAGAACACATAGTGCGGCCGGAGCGATCCAAGCATCCGCACAATATTTAAGACTTTGTGTGAAGAAGGTAAAGAGGGAGAGAAAGGAAAAAGGAGAACATAATTGAAAGAGCGGAGGTAAGGAGACGGACACTAAGTTAGGCACTAGGCGTAGAATCTCTGGAGTCTCGCCGCGTTCCATGGGTTTGGCTCGAGTCTGTTATCGTATGCATTGCATAGACGGTACGCTCCTCCGGTGAGAACTTTATCGATGATGAAGGGACCCTCCCACTTGGGTTTGAGCTTGTCCTTCTTCTTCTCCGGTAGGCGTAGAACGAGTTCGCCAACGTTATAAGTTTTGGCCCATACTTCTCTGCTTTGACACCTTCGAGCCTGCTGCTGAAAGAATGCGGAACGGGCTTTTGCGACGTCGAGCTCAAACGTTGGCGAACTTGTCCACCATGACCAATAAGTATTTTTTCTTATGGCTTCCCCTTTAAGAGGTCCGACCATATCCAGCCCCAGACCGTGAAGGGCCAAGTTATAGGGATTGTTTGGAGAGCGGTAGGGGGCATATGGCTCTGATTGGCAAAGAGCTGGCAACCGACGCAATGTTGGACAAGGTCCCGTGCATCTGCCCGGGCTGTCGGCCAGTAAAAACCCGTACGGAAGGCCTTGCTGACAAGTGCCCAAGCTGCAGCGTGGTGCCCGCCGAGTCCGGCATGGATTTTAGCCAAGGCTGCCACCCTTCCTCTTCGCAGATGCATCTTTGGAGCACTCCGGTGGCACTTTTCTTATAGAGCTCCCTCATGGACTTTGTAGGCCTTGGAACGCCGCACAACACAACGTGCCTCATTTTGGTCCTCGGGGAGCTCTTGCCTATTTAGGTAGGCCAAGAAGGGCTCGGTCCATGGGGTGATGACAACCATGATTTCATGGGCCAAAGGTGTTATTTCGGTGGCAGAGCCCCCGATTACGTCAGATGGTTCGGAATCTAGGGTTCTGTTCGAAGCCGGACTGGTGTTGCCGGTCTCCCCTTCCCATACCACAGATGGCTTGAACATCCTTTCCAAGAAGATATTAGGTGGGACGGGGTCGTGTTTAGTGCCGATGCGGGCGAGGATATCTTCCGCTTGATTGTTTTCTCGGACCACATGGTGGAATTCGAGCCCCTCGAACCAAGCTGACATTTTGAGGATGACAATACGATAGGCTGCTATTTTCGGATCCTTGGCATCGAAGTCTCCATTTATTTGTGATATTGTGAGGTTCGAGTCCCTGCGCACTTCTAGGCGTTGAATGCCCATAGAGACTGCCATCCGAAGACCATGCAACAGTGCCTCGTATTCGGCTGCATTGTGGGAGTCTGTGTATAATATTTGGAGTACATATTGGACCGTGTCTCTGCTGGGGGATGTCTAGACTACACCCGCTCCCAATCCGGCCAGCATTTTAGACTCGTCGAAGTGCATGATCGAACTAGAGTACGCGCCGTACTCTTTAGGGAGTTCGACTTCTGTCCATTCGGCGACAAAGTCAGCCAGGACTTACGACTTAATGGACCGTCGTGGTTTGTATGTTATGTCGAACGGAAGGAGCTTGATAGCCCTTTAGCAATCCGGCCCATGGCGTCGCGGTTGTTTATTATGTCATTGAGTGGTACTTCGGAGGCCACCGTAATAGAACACTTTTGGAAGTAGTGTCATAGCTTCCGGGATGCCATGAAGACCGTGTATGCTATCTTTTGATAGTATGGGTATCGGGATTTGCATGGAGTGAGTACAATGGACACGTAATATACCGGCTTTTGGAGCGGGAACTTGTGTCCGTCTGCTTCTCGTTCGACGACGAGCACTGTGCTTACAACCTGGTGTGTTGCAGCTATGTATAATAGTATAGGTTCGCCAGTATTTGGCGCGGTCAGGACTGGATTGCTGGCCAGTAGGGCCTTTATTTCTTCCAGTCCAGCCGTGGCCGCATCCGTCCACTCGAAGTGTTCGGTGCACCGAAGAAGGTGATAAAGAGTTAGTGCCTTTTCTCCTAATCGAGAGATAAAGCGGCTTAAGGCCGCCACACATCCAGTTAGTTTCTGGATCTGCTTGAGGTCTGTTGGGATAGCCAACTGTGATAGAGCTTGGATTTTTGCCGGATTTGCTTTGATTCCTCTGTTGGAAACGATGAAACCGAGCAACTTCCCGGAGGGTACGCCGAAGACACATTTTTCCGGGTTGAGCTTTATGTCGTATGTTCGGAAGTTGTTGAACGTGAGTCTTAAGTCATCTATTAAAGTTTTGATGTGTCTTGTTTTGATGACCATGTCGTCCACGTATGCCTCCACTGTTTTGCTGATTTGCTTCTCCAGGCATGTATGAATCATGCGTTGATAGGTTGCGCCGGCGTTTTTGAGCCCGAAAGGCATAGTGTTGAAACAGAAGGGGCCATAGGGCATTATAAAGGCCATTGCGGCTTGGTCGGATTCCGCCATCTTGATCTGATGGTATCCAGAGTATGCGTCGAGGAAACACAGTGAGTCGTGTCTTGCATGTCGTCAATGATTTGGTCAATGCGAGGGAGGGGGAAGGGATCCTTAGGGCAAGCCTTATTGAGGTCTTTGAAATCGACACATAGGCGCCAGGATTTGTCCTTCTTTGGTACCATTACCAGGTTTGCTAGCAAATTCGGATGTTTTATATCTTTGATGAATCCGGCCTCAAGTAGCTTGGCTAGCTCTTCTCCCATGGCTTGCCGCTTAGGCTCTGAGAAGCGCCTAAGAGTCTGCTTGATTGGCTTGTATCCTTTTAGTATATTGAGGCTGTGTTCGGCCAGCCTACATGGGATGCCCGGCATGTCTGAAGGATGCCAGGCGAAAATGTCTCAATTCTCACGGAAGAAGTCTCGCAGTGCGGTGTCTATTGTGGCGCTCAACTGTGTCCAATGGAAGCTGTCTTTGTGGGGTCCGTTGGGTGGACCTGGAATTTGACTATCTCGTCCGCGGGCTTGAAGGAGGTGGACTTGGGTTGCTTGTCAAGTATCACGGCGTCTCTGTCCACTGTGGCGTGCAGCGTTGTTAGTTCTTCGGCAGGCTAGGGCTTCAGATAATGCTTCCAGGGCTAGTGCGGCGGTTTTATTTTCGGCACGGAGTGCGACGTTCGGATAACTACCTAGAGTGATGATTCCATTGGGTCCGGGCATTTTGAGTTTCATGTACCCGTATTGGGGTATAGCTTGAAAGCTCGTGAATGTGTCCCGCCCTAAAAGGGCGTGGTATCCGCTGCTGAACAGGGCCACTTGGAATGTGATTTCTTCGGACCTATAATTCTCTGGCGTGCCAAATACTACATCCAGTGTGATTTTTCTTGCACACCGTGCCTCCCGACTAGGGATGACTCCCCTAAAGGTAGTGCTGCTTTGCTCAATGCGGCTTTTGTCAATTTCCATCTTCTTGAGGGTTTCCTCGTAGATGAGGTTTAATCCGCTTCCGCCATCCATGAGCACTTTAGTGAGCCGGAAGCCGTCCACGATTGGACTGAGCACCAAGGCAGCTGGTGCCCGGACTGTTCGGAATTGAGGTTCTTCACTGGCATTGAAAGTTATGGCCGTGTCGTTCCATGGATTTATTGTTGCCATGTGGCAAACTTCCGCGAGGCTACGGAGAGCTCGCTTGCGCCTATTATTTGAGGTGAAAGTCTTGAAGACTGTCAGTACCGCATTGTTATTCTCGGCCGGATGTTGTTCTGCAGTATGGTTGATGAGGAGATCCTCGCCGCTCTTTGCTACCTGCCAGAGTATCCAACATGCTCTAAGGCTATGTGTTGGTATGGTATCCGGTGTGCTGTGAATTTTGCATGGCCCATTGAGCCATTTCTCCAATACGGTTCCACGCCCTACACTGGGCCTTGGTTTTCTGATAATTGAATCGGGTGACTTGCGAGAGTTTACCCTTTTTGTTCGAATGAAGGGTTTATTGAGAGCCGGATTGTCCCAAAAGTTTGTTTGGGTTTTCCAGGTGCTTCCATCACGCAGTACTTCTGTACTATGGCTGTTAAGTCCGCAAAGTGTACTATGTCACAGCGGCTTATAGCGTTGAGGATCCCTTTGTCCGTGCAATTTTTGCAAAAGAGAGAGATTGCGTCCTTCTCGCGACAGTCCTTGACCTTGTTTATCACAAGGAGAAATCTGGCCCAGTAATGATGTACTGTCTCTTGGGGATCTTGTCTGATATGAGAAAGATTGAATAAATCTGGGTGGGTGGGCGGATTTAAGTCCGAATCCTGACCCAAACTCGGACTCGAGGGCAGGGAAGCTTCCGAGCTTGGCGGCTCGGGCTCTAGGATGTTGCCCAATTTTTTCGGCCCACCGCCCGATTCTAAGTTCGGGGTTTGGGTCATGTCCTCCTGCGAGCGTGTGTCCGGCTCAGGGAGCTTGGAAATACGGACATAGTTCGTCCTCCAAATAGAGGGAGAATTCATACGATGCTCTTCCACTACCGCTATCTCATGGGTGACCGGTGGAGAGTAAATCTCCCTTTGGTCGGGTTTAAGCCCGATCCGGTCATAGTCCGTACCGACGCCCAGAGCAGCGATGTGATCCAAGAGCTCATTAAGGGAGGAGAGCTCCATTGGGTCCATCTGTTCGGCAAGTTCCGAATCGACGCGGAGGCCGTTTTTGATGACCTGAGAAGTCATCGTCGGTGTGACAGCCGATCGGGCGGTCATGACGAAGCCGCCCAGCCGGAGAGTTTGGCGTAGAGCCAGGGCTCCCCTAGAGGTCATGTTGTCCTTGACAACGAGACGAGCCATCAAGACTTATCATGACGGCACAGTGGAACTCTCAATGAAAGCACCAATGTCGGTGTCAAAACCGGCGGATCTCGGGTAGGGGGTCCCGAATTGTGGGTCTATGGCTAATGGTAACAGGAGGCAAGGGACACGATGTTTTACCCAGGTTCGGGCCCTCTCGATGGAGGTAATACCCTACTTCCTACTTGATGGATCTTGATGATATGAGTATTACAAGAGTTGATCTACCACGAGATCGTAGAGGCTAAACCCTAGGAGCTAGCCTATGATTATGATTATACTTGTCCTATGGACTAAACCCTCCGGTTTATATAGACACCAGAGGAGGCTAGGGTTTGCTACGTCTTGAGCTAGCCTTGGTTTTCCCCGAAGAGGAGAGGGTGATGCAGCAAGTGTAGCGTAATTATTTCCCTCGGTTTTTGAGAACCAAGGTATCAATCCAGTAGGAGGCTCCTCAAAAGTCCCACTCACCTACACAAACAAACTGAGAACTCGCAACCAACGCAATAAAGGGGTTGTCAATCCCTTCACGGCCTCTTGCGAAAGTGAGATCTGATAGAGATAGTATGATAAGATAAATATATTTTTGGTATTTTGTAATATAGATGCAAGAAAGTAAAGATGCAAATAAAAGTAGATTGAAAGCAAATATGATAAGAGATAGACCCTGGGGCCATAGGTTTCACTAGAGGCTTCTCTCGAGAGCAAAAATATTACGGTGAGTGAACAAATTACTGTCAAGCAACTGATAGAAAAGCGAATAATTATGACGTTATCTAGGCATGATCATGTATATAGGCATCACATCCAAAACAAGTAGACCGACTCCTGCCTGCATCTACTACTATTACTCCACACATCGACCGCTATCCAGCATGCATCTAGAGTATTAAGTTCATAAGAACGGAGTAACGCATTAAGCAAGATGATATGATGTGGAGGGATAAACTCATGCAATATGATATAAACCCCATCTTGTTATCCTCGATGGCAACAATACAATACGTGTCTTGCAACCCTTTCTGTCACTGGGTAAGAACACCACAAGATTGAACCCAAAGCTAAGCACTTCTCCCATGGCAAAAAAGATCAATCTAGTAGGCCAAACCAAACCGATAATTCGAAGAGACTTGCAAAGATAACTCAATCATACATAAAAGAATTCAGAGAAGATTCAATTAAAAACCATAGATAAATCTGAACATAAACCCACAATTCATCGGATCTTGACAAACACACCGCAAAAAGAGATTACATCGAATAGATCTCCACAAGAGAGGGGGAGAACATTGTATTGAGATCCAAAAATAGAGAAGAATCCATCTAGCTAATAACTATGGACCCGTAGGTCTGAGGTAAACTACTCACAACTCATAGGAGGGGCAAGGGTGTTGAGTAGAGGCCCTCCATGGTTGATTCCCCCACCGACAGAGTGCCCGCGAAGGCTCCAAGATGGGATCTCGCGGATACAGAAGGTTACGGTGGTGGAAATTGTGTTTCGTGCTGCCCCTGGATGTTTTCGGGGTCCGTAGGTATATATAGGAAGAAGAACTACGTGGGTGGACGCCCGAGGGGCCCACGAGACAGGGGGCGCGCCCTACAGGGGGGGCGCCCTCCTATCTCGTGGAGGCTCCGGCTGTTTCTTGACTTGTACTCCCAACTCTCCGGATTAGATTTGTTCCAAAAATAACGCTCCCGAAGGTTTCATTCCGTTTGGACTCCGTTTGATATCCCTTTTCTTCGAAATACCGAAATAGGCAAAAAAACAGCAATACGGGTTGGGTCTCCGGTTAATAGGTTAGTCCCAAAAATGATAAAGATATGTAGAATAAAGCCCATAAGCATCCAAAACAGGTAATATAATAGCATGTAACAATCAAAAATTATAGATACATTGGAGACGTATCAAGCATCCCCAAGCTTAATTCCTGTTCGTCCTTGAGTAGGTAAATGATAAAAAAGAGAATTTTTGATGTGGAATGCTACCTAGCATAATTCATAATGTAATTTCTTTCATTGTGGCATGAATGTTCAGATCCAAGTAATACAAAATAAAATTTCATATTGATATAAGAAATAGTAATACTTTAAGCATACTAAGCAAGTAATCATGTCTTCTCAAAATAGCATGGCCTAAAGAAAGTTATCCCTACAAAATCATATAGTCTGGCTATGCTCTATCTTCATCTCACAAAGTATTTAATCATGCACAACCCCGATGACGAGCCAAGCAATTGTTTCATACTTTAATAATTTCAAACTCTTTCAACTTTCACGCAATACATGAGCGTGAGCCATGGACATAACACTATACATGGAATAGAACGGTGGTTGTGGAGAAGACAAAAATGAGAAGATAGTCTCACCTCAACTAGGCGTATCAATGGGCTTTGGAGATGCCCATTAATAGATATCAATGTGAGTGAGTAGGGATTGCCATGCAACGGATGCACTAGAGCTATAAATATATGAAAGCTCAACAAAAGAAAACTAGTGGGTGTGTATCCAACTTGCTTGCTCACGAAGACCTAGGGCATTTTGAGGAAGCCCATCATTGGAATATACAAGCCAAGTTCTATAATGAAAAATTCCCACTAGTAAATGAAAGTGACAACATATGAGACTCTCTATCATGAAGACCATGGTGCTATTTCGAAGCACAAGTGTGGAAAAAGAGATAGTAGCATTGTCCCTTCTCTCTTTTTCTCTCATTTTTATTGGGCCTTTTCTCTTCTTCTTTTTTTATGGCCACTCCATTTTTTTATATTTCGTCCGCAGTCTCATCCCGACTTATGGGGGAATCATAGTCTCCATCATCCTTTCCTCACTGGGACAATGCTCTAAAAATGATGATCATCACACTTTTATTTTTTACAACTCAACAATTACAACTCGATACTTAGAACAAAATATGACTCTATATGAATGCCTCCGGCGGTATACCGGGATATGCAATGAATCAAGAGTGACATGTATGATGAATATGATGGTGGCTTTGCCACAAATACAATGTCAACTACATGATCATGCAAGGAGCAATATGACAAAAGTAATGTGTGTCATATGAACGGGATGGTAGAAAGTTGCATGGAAATATATCTCGGAATGGCTATGGAAATGCCATAATAGGTAGGTATGGTGGCTGTTTTGAGGAAGGAGTATGGTGGGCGTATGGTACCGGCGAAAGTTGCATGATACAAGAGAGGCTAGCAATAATGTAGGGGTGAAAGGAGTGCGTATAATCCATAGACTCAACATTAATCAAAAGAACTCATATACTTGTTGTAAGAATTTAGAAGTCATCAAAAACCAAAGCACTACATGCATGCTCCTAGGGGGGTAGATTGGTTGGAAAATACCATCGCTCGTCCCCGACTGCCACTCATAAGGAAGACAATCAATAAATAAAATTGTGCTACAGCTTCATCACAAAGCGGTTCACCATACGTGCATGCCACGGGAATCACAAACTTCAACACAAGCATTCTTTAAATCCATAATCACCCAACTAGCATGACTTTAATATTACTACCTCCATATCTCAAAACAATTATCAAGCATCAAATTGATCATAGCATCCAATTCACTTTCTATGATAGTTTTTATTATACCCAACTTGGATGCTCATCATTCTAGGACCAAATTTGTAACCATAGCAAATACCATGCTGTTCTAAAAGACTCTCAAAATAATATAAGTGAAGCGTGAGAGACTAGCAATTTCTATAAAATTAATCCACCACCATGCTCTAAAAGATATAAGTGAAGCACTAGAGCAAAAACTATCAAGCTCAAAAGATATAAGTGAAGCACATAGAGTATTCTAGCAAATTCTAATCAAATAGGCTTCTACAAAAAGGTGTGTTACAGCAAGGATGATTGTGGTAAACTAACAAGCAAAGACCAATATAATACACAACGCTCCAAGCAAAACACATATCATGTAGCGAATAAAAATATAGCTCCAAGTAAAGTTACCAATGAACGAAGACGAAAGAGGGGATGCCTTCCCGGGGCATCCCCAAGCTTAGGATTTTGTCTACTCTTGAATATCTTGGGGTGCCATAAGCATACCCAAGCTTAGGCTCTTGCCACTCTTTATTCCATAGTCCATAAAAGCTTTACCCAAAACTTGAAAACTTCACAACACAAAACTCAACAAGAAATCTTATAAGCTCCGTTAGTGAAAGAAAACAAAACCACCATATAAGGTACTGCAATTAACTCATTATTTATTTATTTGGGTGTTAAACCTACTGTATTCCAACTTCCTTATGGTTTATAAACTAATTTATTAGCCATAGATGCATTGAAATAAGCAAACAGCACACGAAAAACAGAATCTGTCAAAAACAGAACAGTCTGTAGCAATCTGTAACTAACGCAAACTTCTGGAACTCTAAAATTCCTACCAAAATAGGAAGTACTGGACAATTTGTTTATTGATCAGAAGAAAAAATAATCAATGCAAAAGCTCTTTTCTGTGATTTATTGAATTTTTTCTCGTGATTGCAAAGTTTCTGTTTTTCAGCAGAATCAAATCAACCATCATCATAGTTTATCCTATAGGTTCTACTTGGCACAAACACTAAACAAAAGATAAAAACACATCTGAACATAAAGTAGAAACAAAAGTTAACACTAACCAGGAACAAAAACAAATAACATAAAGAAAATTGGGTTGCCTCCCAACTAGCGCTATCGTTTAACGCCCCTAGCTAGGCATAAAAGCAAGGATAGATCAAACGAGTGCCATCTTTGGCACTTGATTCATAAGTAGCACGCATGATAGATTCATAAGGTAATTTGACTTTATTTCACGGAAAGTGATCCATGCCTTTCTTTAAAGGAAATTGGAATCTAATGTGCCCTTCCTTCATATCAATAATCGCACCAATCGTTCTAAGGAAAGGTCTACCAAGAATAATAGGGCAAGAAAGATTGCAATCTATATCAAGAACGATAAAATCTACGGGCACCAAATTTCTATTTGCAACAATAAGAACATCATTGATCCTTCCCATAGGCTTTTTAATAGTGGAATCCGCAAGGTGCAAATTTAAAGAGCAATCATCAAGATCATGGAAATCTAGAATATCACATAAAGTTTTCGGAATTGTGGAAACACTAGCACCCAAATCACACAAAGCAATAACACTCAAAATCTTTAATTCTAATTTTTATAGTAGGTTCCCACTCATCATTATGTTTTCTAGGTATAGAAATTTCCAAATTCAATTTTTCATCATAAGATTGCATCAAGGCATCAACAATATGTTTGGTAAAAGCTTTGTTTTGACTATAAGCATGAGGAGAATTAATAACGGATTGCAACAAGGAAATACAACCTTTTAAAGAGCAATTATCATAATAAAATTCCTTGAAATCAGAGATGGTAGGTTCAACATTATTAGAAGTTGAGGATTCTCCAATCTCTCTTTTACCAAATTTAGCATTAAGATCTAAAGACTCCGAATTTTTGGGACGCCTTCTAGGCAAAGTTGATTCATCATCAGTCCCATAATCATCAAAATTCATATTGCAAATCATAGATCTAATAGGAGACACATCAATAACTTTAAGATCCTCATCATTATTTTCATGTAGATTAGAATAACACGTTTTTATAAAGCTTCCTTTTTTTGTACGCAATCTAGCGGTTCTTTCCTTGCACTTGTCAATGGAGATTCTCATTACTTTGAGAGACTCATTGATATCATGCTTAGGAGAAGAAGATCCAAGTTTAAGAGAATTAACATCAAGCGAAAGTCTATCAACGTTCCTAGCCAAATCATCAACTTTGAGCTTTTTTTCTTCAAGCAAAGCATTAAAATTCTTTTGAGAGATCATAAATTCTTTCACACTATTCTCAAAATCAGAGGGCATCTTATTAAAATTACCATAAGAGTTATTGTAGAAATTTCCATAATTATTAGTGGGATTACTAGGGAAAGGTCTAGCATTAAAATTTCCTCTATAAGCATTGTTTCCAAAATTATTCCTACCAACAAAATTCACATCCATAGATTCATTATTATTCTCAATCAAAGAAGACAAAGGCATATCATTGGGATCGAGAGGAGTATTTTTAGTAGCAAACATCTTCATAAGTTCATCCATCTTTCCACACAAAACATTTATTTCTTCTATAGCATGCACTTTTTTACTAGAAGATCTTTCGGTGTGCCATTGAGAATAATTAGCCATAATATTATCAAGCAATTTTGTAGCATCTCCTAATGTAATTTCCATAAACGTGCCTCCCGTGGCTGAATCTAAGAGATTTCTAGAAGCAAAGTTCAAACCGGCATAAAATTTTTGTATGATCATCCATAAATTCAAACCATGAGTAGGGCAATTGCGAAGCATCAATTTCATTCTTTCCCAAGATTGGGCAACATGCTCATGATCAAGTTGTTTAAAATTCATAATATCGTTCCTAAGAGTGATGATCTTAGCGGGAGGAAAATACTTAGAGGTAAAAGCATCTTTGCACTTATTCCAAGAATCAATACTATTTTTAGGCAAAGACGAAAACCAAACTTTAGCACGATCTCTAAGTGAAAACAGAAATAACTTCAATTTGCCAATATTGTTATCCGTATCTTTCTTCTTTTGCATGTCACACAAATCATCAAAATTGTTTAGATGAGTAGCGGCATCTTCACTAGGAAGGCCGGCAAATTGATCTTTCATAACAAAATTCAGCAAGGCAGTATTGATTTCACAAGAGTCAACATCATTAAGAGGAGCAATCGGAGTACTAAGGAAATCATTATTATTGGTATTTGATAAATCACACAACTTGGTATTATCTTGTGCCATGGCAACAAGTAATCCAACACAGAAGCAAACAGAAAACGGCAAACGGAAAAAGGCGAGCGAAAAGAGAGGAGGAGATTGGGAAAGACAGGCTGAATAAAATGGCAAGGGTGAAGTGGGGGAGAGGAAAACAAGAGGCAAATGGCAAATAATGTAAATGCGAGGGAGATGAGTTTGCGATGGGTACTTGGTATGTCTTGACTTGAGCGAGGACCTCCCCGGCAACGGCGCCAGAAATCCTTCTTGCTACGTCTTGAGCCGGCGTTGGTTTTCCCCGAGGAGGAGAGGGTGATGCAACAAGTGTAGCATAAGTATTTCCCTCAGTTTTTGAGAACCAAGGTATCAATCCACTAGGAGGCTCCTCAAAAGTCCCACGCACCTACACATACAAACTGAGAACTCGCAACCAACACAATAAAGGGGTTGTCAATCCCTTCACGGCCACTTGCGAAAGTGAGATCTGATAGAGATAGTATGATAAGATACATATATTTTTGGTATTTTGTAATATAGATGGAAGAAAGTAAAGATGCAAATAAAAGTAGATTGAAAGCAAATATGATAATAGATAGACCCGGGGGCCATAGGTTTCACTAGAGGCTTCTCTCGAGAGCAAAAGTATTACAGTGGGTGAACAAATTACTGTCAAGCAATTGATAGAAAAACGAATAATTATGACGTTATCTAGGCATGATCATGTATATAGGCATCACATCCAAAACAAGTAGACCGACTCCTGCCTGCATCTACTACTATTACTCCACACATCGACCGCTATCCAGCATGCATCTAGAGTATTAAGTTCATAAGAACGGAGTAATGCATTAACCAAGATAATATGATGTAGAGGGATAAACTCATGCAATATGATATAAACCCCATCTTGTTATCCTCGATGGCAACAATACAATACGTGTCTTGCAACCCTTTCTGTCACTGGGTAAGATCACCGCAAGATTGAACCCAAAGCTAAGCACTTCTCCCATGGCAAGAAAGATCAATCTAGTAGGCCAAACCAAACCGATAATTCGAAGAGACTTGCAAAGATAACTCAATCATACATAAAAGAATTCAGAGAAGATTCAATTAATAACCATAGATAAATCTGAACATAAACCCACAATTCATCTGATCTTGACAAACACACCGCAAAAAGAGATTACATCAAATAGATCTCCACAAGAGAGGGGGAGAACATTGTATTGAGATCCAAAAAGAGAGAAGAAGCCATCTAGCTAATAACTATGGCCTCGTAGGTCTGAGGTAAACTACTCACAACTCATAGGAGGGGCAAGGGTGTTGATGTAGAGGCCCTCCGTGGTTGATTCCCCTCCGGCAGAGTGCCGGCGAAGTCTCCAAGATGGGATCTCGTGGATACAGAAGGTTATGGTGGTGGAAATTGTGTTTTTTGGTGCCCCTGGATGTTTTCGGGATCTGTAGGTATATATAGGAAGAAGAAGTACGTCGGTGGACGCTCGAGGGGCCCACGAGACAGGGGGGCGCCCGCCTATCTCGTGGAGGCTCCGTCTGTTTCTTGACTTGTACTCCAAGCTCTCCGGATCAGATTTGTTCCAAAAATAACGCTCCTGAAGGTTTCATTCCGTTTGGACTCCGTTTGATATTCCTTTTCTTTGAAATACTGAAATAGGCAAAAAAACAGCAATATGGTTTGGGCCTCCGGTTAGTAGGTTAGTCCCAAAAATGATAAAAATATGTATAATAAAGCCCATAAGCATCCAAAATAGGTATAATAGCATGGAACAATAAAAAATTATAGATATGTTGAAGACGTATCAGGGTTACACATAGTCGTTCTACATAGAAGGAGATCTAACATCTGAATCGCCAAGCTTGCCTTCCACGCAAAGGAGAGTCTCATACGGACACGGGACGAAGTCTTGAATCTTGTATCTTCATAGTCCATTAGTCCGACCAAAGTATATAGTCCGGCTGTCCGGATACCCCCTAATCCAGGACTCCCTCACCCAACGAGTTGTCGGTGCTCCAGACGCGCGTCAAGGGTATGGAAGACAAGAATATCAAACTTGTCAATGAAGTCCAGGTGATGTTAGTCCGCCGGATTCTCCCTTGTCAACACCGGGCCTGCAATCTATGGGAATTCGACCCAGCCAAGCACCAGACTCTTCTAAGGTTCTTCGGCTCATCGCACTAAGACATCTGGAAAGTGCTTTTTAAGTCCGCCAAATCGTGGCCGGACTCAGCCGAGGAACGTGGGTATCAACTGTCCCGCCCTGCAAGCCCAGTAAGTCTCCGTATGTTGGCAAGTTACATGCTTTTATCTCTATAATCCGAGGGAAGCGCTCAATGTATTTTTTCCCAACTCTCTTAGGGCTGGACGAAGAAGGCAGGGCGGATCTACTGTCCGGCCCCGATGCCAGAAGAACCAGCCGGCCCACTTCTGACGAAGATGCTGGTCCCAGCGCCTTACAAGGCGCCAAAGAAGAAAACCGAGAAAGAGGTTAAAGAGACCGGGGGCAGCCTTTGTCGCCGAGGCACTTCGGACACAGTATCTAAGGACTCTGAGGCCCGCTCTTCCTCTGAGGAGGACGAGGAAAAGGAGGAAACCCCATCCTCCCCAGCGAGGGGGAGAAACAAAAGGACGGCCTCCTCACACTTGGAGGCCAAATCGCCTAAGAAGGGAAAAACTCCCCTCCCAGAGGAATCCGCCACCGCTACCTGATACGTTTCCAACGTATCTATAATTTATGAAGCATTCATGCTATATTACTATGTGTTTTGAATGATTATGGGCTTTATTATACACTTTTATATTATTTTTGGGACTATCCTATTAACCGGAGGCCCAGCCCAGATTTGTTGTTTTATGCCTATTTTAGTGTTTCGAGGAAAAGGAATATCAGACGGAGTCAAAACGGAACGAAATCAACCAGAGAAGTTACTTTTGGAAGGAAAGCCACCCGATGGACTTGGAGTGCATGTCAGGGAAGAAGGAAGGTGCCCACGAGGGTGGGAGGCGTGCCCACCCCCTGGGGCGCGCCCCCTGCCTCGTGGCCCCCTTCGCTCCACCGACGTACTCCTTGCACCCATATATACCTACGTACCCTAAAACTTCCAGAACAGAAGATAGATCGGGAGTTCCGCTGCCACAAGCCTCTGTAGCCACCAAAAACCTCTCGGGAGCCCTTCCCGGCACCCTGCCGGAGGGGGGATCCTTCACCGGTGGCCATCTTCGTCATCCCGACGCTCTCCATGATGAGGAGGGAGTAGTTCACCCTCGAGGCTGAGGGTATGTACCAGTAGCTATGTGTTTGATCTCTCTCTCTCTCGTGTTCTCTCTCTTGTTCCCTCCATGGCACGATCTTGATGTATCCCGAGCTTTGCTATTGTAGTTGGATCTTATGATGTTTCTCCCCCTCTACTCTCTTGTGATGAATTGAGTTTCCCCTTTGAAGTTATCTTTTCAGATTGAGTCTTTTATGAGAACACTTGATGTATGTCTTGCGTGGGATAACCATGGTGACAATGGGTTATTCTATTGATCCACTTGATGTATGTTTTGGTGATCAACTTGCGGGTTTTGTGACATTGGGAACCTATGCATAGGGGTTGGCACACGTTCTTGACTCTCCGGTAGTAGCTTTGGGGCACTCTTTGAAGTACTTTTATGTTGGTTGGATGAATCTGAGATTGTGTGATGCATATCGTATAATCATGCCCACGGATACTTGAGGTGACAATGGAGTATCTAGGTAACATTAGGGTTTTGGTTGATTTGTGTCTTAAGGTGTTATTCTAGTATGAACTCTATGATGGATTGAGCTGAAAGAATAGCTTTATGTTATTTTACTACGAACTCTTGAATAGATAGAACAGAAAGGATAACTTTGAGGTGGTTTCGCACCCTACCATAATCTCTACGTTTGTTCTCCGCTATTAGTGGCTTTGGAGTGACTCTTTGTTGCATGCTGAGGGCTTGTTATATGATCTATCTATGTTATTATTGTTGAGAGAACTTGCACTAGTGAAAGTATGAACCCTAGGCCTTGTTTCCTATCATTGCAATACCGTTTATGCTCACTTTATCGCTCGCTACCTTGCTGTTTTTATTATTTCAGATTATAAATACCTTTATCTACTATCCTTTTTGCACTTGTATCACCATCTCTTCGCCAAACTAGTGCACCTATACAATTTGCTATTGGATTGGGTGTGTTGGGGACACAAGAGACTCTTTGTTATTTGGTTGCAGGGTTGTTTGAGAGAGACCATCTTCATCCTACGCCTCCTACGGATTGATAAACCTTAGGTCATCCACTTGAGGGAAATTTGCTACTGTCCTACAAACCTGTGCACTTGCAGGCCCAATAACGTCTACAAGAAGAAGGTTGTGTAGTAGACATCAAGCTCTTTTCTGGCGCCGTTGCCGGGGAGGCTAAGTAAGTAAAGGTATATCTTTAGATCTTGCATTCGAATATTTTTGTTTCTTGTTTTAGCACTAGTCTAGTTTATAAAAGAAAATTACAAAAAAATGGAATTAAGTTTGTCTCATACGCTTCATCTTTTTAATATCTTTCATGAGTATGATGGAAAGGAAAATTGTGCCAAAGTGTTAGAAGAAGAATGCATTAAAACGTTTGTCACTAAATCTTTGAATGATGTGCATGATTGCAATGTTGTTAGTATGAACTCCTTGAATATCCATGATGTTAATGATGATTGCACTAGTTATGATGAAATTGCCTCCTATAAACATGTCAATTTTTGTGGAGTAAATTGGGTTTGCATGTACACACCAAATAGGGAAGATAGATATCGCGAGAGGCATAAGTACTTAGAAACCAAATTGTTGCAAGAAGAGCTAGATGAATGTGCTGAAAGATTCAATATTTATAGTACCTCTTGTGAACTTTGCAATGAACATGGTCATTTAAAGCTCCAATGCTATTTGTTTCATGATCAAGTCGTTTCCAAATATTGTGATAATTTGATTACCCTTGAGCATCATAAATAGCTTAGCCTTCTTTTGGGTTATGAAGAGATGAAACGTATAACTGCGGGTATTCCAAAATTTAATCTTGATAGATTTCTTGATTTTGATCTAGAGAAGATTTATATGTATTGTGTGGTGAATTGCGTTGAAAATCCTTATATTGCCAATTACATAGAGAAAAGAAAACAAATAGAAGATGAAGAGAATGCTAACGAAAGGAAAGAGACTTCCCAATATCCTCCTATTGTTTCTTATGATGAATCAGGTAACGAGGAGGAGTCTTCCATCCAACCAATCTCATTAATAAGGAGCTCCAAAAAGAGGATTGAACTCACACATGAGGTGAAGAAGAATAAAAGAAAAAGGAAGAGAGGTAAAAAGGTATCTCTCCCAAATAAAGTTGCTCCTATTATTGTTGTGACTCATGAAAATGAAGATGATACACTTGACGATGATCTCGTTATGCCTATTGCTTGTTGTGATGATTATGATTGGGAAGATAATGATACTTCTTATGAACTTGAAAATCTTTTTGGCACTTGCTTTGAATAATATAATAATTGCTATACTATTGGTGCTATCCATACTATTAATGATGAGAGTGATTATGCTTATGATATGAAAAGGCCCAAGCTTGGGGAAGCTATGTTTGAAAATGATGATATTTTTAGCCTCTCAAGTTTTGATATGCAAAGTAGTTATGATGATAGCATGCCTTCTACCTATGATGATTATATTTATGAAAGTGGGTTTGGAAGAGTCTAAATTTTAGGAAGTAGTGATCCCACTATTTTGGAGGATGTTGAATCTTATTGTGATGAACATGAAAGTGGATTTGGAAGAGTGTCAACTTTATTTAGTGATGATTCCACTATTTCGGAAGAGGTTCCAATTGATTATGAGAACAAAGTTGCTATCTATGATGATTATTGTGATGACTTGTATGCTATTAAGAATAATGATAACCATGAAACTTGTCATCATGATTTTAGTTTTCAATTGTATTATACCTCACATGATAGTTACTTTGTTGAGTTTTCTCCCACTATCATTCATGAGAAGAAATTTGCTTATGTGGAGAGTAGTAAATTTTCCATGCTTGTAGATCATGAAAAGAATGCTTTAGGTGCTGGTTATATTGTTGAATTCATTCATGATGCTACTGAAAATTATTATGAGAGAGGAACATATGCTTGTAGGAATTGTAATAATGTCAAGTTTCCTCTCTATGTGCTTAAAGTTTTGAAGTTATGCTTGTTGTGCTATCCTATGCTAGTTGATTATTGTTCCCATAAGTTGTTTGCTCACAAAATCCCTATGCATAGGAAGTGGGTTAGACTTAAATGTGCTAGTCATATGCTTCATGATGCTCTCTTTATGTTTCAATTCTTATCCTTTATGTGAGCATCATTGCCATCATTATGCCTAGCTGGAAAGGCATTAAAGAAAAGCGCTTGTTGGGAGGCAACCCAATATTTACCATTACTGTTTTTGTGTGTCCACATGATTATGCTACTGTATTAATCATGTTTTATAGCTTTTGTTTCAATAAAGTGCCAAGTAGAACCTTTGGGAAGACTTGGGTGAAGTTTATATGATCTTGCTGTGAAAAACAGAAACTTTAGCGCTCACGAGATTAGCTGCCATTTTTTACTGGACAGTGCTTTTTGGTTGATTCTTTTTGCATATGATTAATAAACAAATTAATCAGGTCCAGCAATTTATTTCATAATTGTTGGGGTTCCAGAAGTATACGTTTGATACATATTACTACAGACTGTTCTGTTTTTGACAGATTCTGTTTTCTATGTGTTGTTTGCTTATTTTGATCAATCTATGGCTAGTATTAGGTGGTACTCCCTCTGTCCGGAAATACTTGTCATCAAAATGAATAAAAGGGGATGTATCTAGATGTATTTTAGTTCTAGATATATCCCTTTTTGTCCATTTTGATGACAACTATTTTCGGACGGAGGGAGTATGAACCATAGAAAAGTTAGAATACAGTAGATATTACACCAATATGAATTTAGAATGAGTTCATTACAGTACCTAAGTGGTGGTTTTATTTTCTTATACTAATGGAGCTTACGAGTTTTGTTTTGAGTTTTGTGTGGTTGAAGTTTTCAAGTTTTGGGTAAAGATTCGATGGACTATAGAATAAGGAGTGGCAAGAGCCTAAGCTTGGGGATGCCCCGGAAGGCATCCCCTCTTTCGTCTTCGTTCATCGGTAACTTTACTTGGAGCTATATTTTTATTCGTCACATGATATGTGTTTTGCATGGAGCATCATTTTATATTGTTAGTTTTTGCTTGATTTTAGTTAGAATAATGTTTTGCATCTTTATTTTCAATCAAAATGTCAAGGATAGCATTTGCCATGCTTATTTTGCTAGGATACATGTTGCTGTTTGAAAACAGAAAGTTTACCTCTGTTGCAAAAATTCCCTAGAAAATTCAGAGAATGGTATAACGTTCAATCTTTTTGCATATTAAGCTCTGATAAACTTATTACCGTGGGAATTTTAGTTCATAATTTTTGGAGTCAGGGAAGTATTGATACTCTTGCATTCTTTACAGACTGTACTGTTTTGGCAGATTGCTGTTATGGTTGCATTGTTTGCATATGTTTGCTTGTTTAATGATTCTATTTGAGGATAGGAGTATTAAATATGCAGAGACATTTAGTATTCAATGTTTAATAATAATGTTAGTGATTTGTTACAGTAGAAGATGATATGGTTTTGCATTGGTTTATACTAACCTATCTCACGAGTTCTTGTTGAGTTTGTTGTGAATGAAGCTTTTGATAAGAAATAGAAAAACCATGATATGAGAGTAATTAAGGAGACACAAAAGTTCAAGCTTGGGGATGCCCCGGTAGGCATCCCACCTTTGTTATTCAACAACTATCGGTTAGTATCAGTTGAGCCTAAGTTTTTGCTTCTTCACATGAATTGTGCTATCCTTGCAATGTCTTTTTATTTTGTTTTTCTTGCTGCTTGAATACAATACCAAGATATGAAATTCTTAAATGAGAGAGAGTCTTCATATAGCTACATAATTATTTAGCTACTCATTGATCTTCACTTATATCTTTTTGGAGTAGTTTTTCATTTACTTGTGTGCTTCACTTATATCCTACGAGTAAATGGTTGAATGAGTTGATTGTCATAAATCTGAAATTATTTATGTCTCTTTTGCTTATCCCATGGGGGGTAATGACTTCACATCTAGGAAGTAGAGGTTGTAAATTTATTGACGGTTAGCGAGCATTGTATTAGTCATTTGAACAATTCATGAAAGAATATTGAAGGAAGAGAGATTTCACATATAAATATATTATCATAGACATCTTTTATAATTGTGAGCACTCATTAAGTATGACATGCTAAAGAGTTGATGTTGGACAAGGAAGACAACGTAATGGGTTATGTTTTCTCGCATCTCAGTTAAAGTATATTGTCATGCATCATTCAAACATGTTGAGCTTGCCTTTCTCCCCTTGCTAGCCTAAATATCTGTACTAAGCGGGAATACTGCTTGTGCATCCAAATTCCTTGAACCAAGTTTTTTCCATGAGTGTCCACCATACCTACCTATATGCGGTATTCACCTGCCGTTCCAAGTAAATTTGCATGTGCCAAACTCTAAAACTTCAAATTATAATCTGTTTTGTATGCCCGAATTGCTCAAGTAGCAACTAGGGGCTGTCAGTGTCTTCCATGCTAGGTGGGTTATTCTCAAGAGGAGTGGACTCCACTCCTCATTCACGAGAAAGTGGCGGTAACCGGGATGCCAAGTCTCATGATCAAAAAGATCAAAATCAAATCAAAATAATTAAACAAAACTCCCCCAGGATTGTTGTTAGTTGGAGGCACTCGTTGTTTCGAGCAAGCCATGGATTGATGCTTGTTGGTGGTTGGGGGAGTATAAACTCTTACCATTATGGTTGGGAACCGCCTATAATGTATGTAGTATGGAAGATATTGGGAACTCTTGGTTGTTATGTTGACAATGAGATCATACCTCTCAAAATTATTTATCTCTATATCAAAATCGAGCTCTGGCACCTCTGCAAATCCCTGCTTCCCTCTGCGAAGGGCCTGTCTTTTACTTTATGCAAGAGTCAAGGTGATCTTCACCTTTCCCTTTTTCATTTTATACTTTGGAAAGCACTTTGTGGGGTGATCCTGATATATATATGCAATTGGATGTACGTTGACATGAACTATTATTGTTGACATCACCCAAAGGTGAATACGTTTGGAGGCAACCTTATAAGCCCCAATCTTTCTCTGTGTCTGATTAAAATTTCATAACCACAAGTATTGCGTGAGTGTTAGCAATTGTAGAAGACTATATGATAGTTGAGTATGTGGAGTTTGCTATTCCTGAAAATAAGATGAATTGCAATTGATTTGATGACTAAGAATGAAGTTTGCTAGTTTTCAAGAAAGTTTATGGTCTATGCTTTAACATGTGAATTGCTTGTTACTAGTTCATGAAAAGTTTTATAAGATGAACTACTGTTATGACATATTATCATGCTAGAAAAGGTGATTCAAATTATCATTGATCAAACTTGTGCACCTCTAGCATTCACACTTCATAAATTCTTTTTTTATCGTTTACCTACTCGAGGACGAGTAGGAATTAAGCTTGGGGATGCTGATACGTCTCCAACGTATCTATAATTTATGAAGCATTCGTGCTATATTGCTATGTGTTTTGAATGATTATGGGCTTTATTATACACTTTTATATTATTTTTGGGACTAACCTATTAACCGGAGGCCCAGCCCAGATTTGCTGTTTTATGCCTATTTCAGTGTTTCGAGGAAAAGGAATATCAGACAGAGTCAAAACGGAACGAAATCAACCGGAGAAGTTATTTTTGGAAGGAAAGCCACCCGATGGACTTGGAGTGCATGTCAGGGAAGAAGGGAGGTGCCCACGAGGGTGGGGGGCACGCCCACCCCCCTGGGGTGCACCCCTTGCCTCGTGCCCCCCCCCCCTTCGCTCCACCGATGTACTCCTTGCACCCGTATATACCTACGTACCCTAAAACTTCCAGAACAGAAGATAGATCGGGAGTTCCGCCGCCACAAGCCTGTGTAGCCACCAAAAACCTCTCGGGAGCCCTTCCCGGCACCCTGCCGGAGGGGGGATTGTGCACCGGTGGCCATCTTCATCATCCCGACGCTCTCCATGACGAGGAGGGAGTAGTTCACCCTCTAGGCTGAGGGTATGTACCAGTAGCTATGTGTTTGATCTCTCTCTCCCGTGTTCTCTGTCGTGCTCTCTCTCGTGTTCCCTCTATGGCACGATCTTGATGTATCCTGAGCTTTGCTATTGTAGTTGGATCTTATGATGTTGCTCCCCCTCTACTCTCTTGTGATGAATTGTGTTTCCCCTTTGAAGTTATCTTTTCAGTTTGAGTCTTTTATGAGAACACTTGATGTATGTCTTGCGTGGGATAACCCAGGTGACAATGGGTTATTCTATTGATCCACTTGATGTATGTTTTGGTGATCAACTTGCGGGATTCGTGACATTGGGAACCTATGCATAGGGGTTGGCACACATTCTTGACTCTCCGGTAGTAGCTTTGGGGCACTCTTTGAAGTACTTTTATGTTGGTTGGATGAATCTGAGATTGTGTGATGCATATCGTATAATCATGCCCACGGATACTTGAGGTGACAATGGAGTATCTAGGTGACATTAGGGTTTTGGTTGATTTGTGTCTTAAGGTGTTATTCTAGTATGAACTCTATGATGGATTGAGCGGAAAGAATAGCTTTATGTTATTTTACTACGAACTCTTGAATAGATAGAACAGAAAGGATAACTTTGAGGTGGTTTTGTACCCTGCCATAATCTCTATGTTTGTTCTCCACTATTAGTGGCTTTGGAGTGACTCTTTGTTGCATGTTGAGGGCTTGTTATATGATCTATCTATGTTATTATTGTTGAGAGAACTTGCACTAGTGAAAGTATGAACCCTAGGCCTTGTTTCCTATCATTGCAATACCTTTTATGCTCACTTTTTGTCGGGGGTTGGGTACGACATATGCCAAAGGATGGCTTATCATGGTGGGAGCGAGTAGAACGTCGCCGGTGTCGTGGTTCTAAGTCTGACAGTAGAATGGGGGGTAGGTATGGAGAGGCAAAATCCTAGCTATGGAGTAGTTGTACACATGAGTGTTTTACGAGTTCAGGCCCTTCTCGGAGGAAGTAATAGCCCTATGTCTCGGAGCCCGGAGGCGGTCAACTGGTTTCTGTGTATATGAGTTACAGGGGTGCGAATCCTTTACACTGAGGAGGGGGGTGGCTTATATAGAGTTCGCCAGACCCCTCCGGCCCTCAGTTATGCAGTGTTTAAAGTACATTAAGACAGGGGGTTACTGGTAACGCCCTCATAAAGTGCCATGAAGACTATTAAAGCTACTTAATGACAGACCATTGCATGCTGAGTGACTTTAGGTCTCCTGGCCGTCGAGTGGTTAGCTTCATGGTCGAGTGGCTATCTTCATCGTCGAGTGTCCTTGAGTTCGTCGAGTGAAGTCCCTCTTGGTCGACTGGAAGGTAGCTTCTTCTAAGGATGTCCTTGGGTAGGGTATCCTAGATAGGTCCATGACCCTACCCTAGGTACATGACTTCATCATTAGCCCCCGAATGGATCGAGGTTCGAGTGAGGAAGGGGTTGATAATTTTCTCCGACCTATTTCCCGTGCTCTGATTATGTCGTATCCTGGATCAGCGAGTTTTCTTTTTTGGCATTGGCATTAACCTTTCTTTCAGTCGCCTTGATCCATTCTTTTCTTCTGTCGAGTGAACTTTTGAACTTAGTGAACTTCCGAGCGACGGATCGCAGGAAATCTACCGTCTGACAGATTGATCGGCCGTTAGCGGATTTTGTGGGATCTGAATTTTGGGAAGCACGCGAAGCGGGGCGGACCGCGGTACTCGGATGGGATAAGGCATGGACGCCTCGATTTCCATGCCACCTTTTTCGCCACGTATCATGCGTGTGCGGCTGTTTCGGGATGTGACAGGACAGCTCGGGCCTACATGTCAGCCACTCGAAAGCGTCCTTATATAAAGCGCTGGGTGAGGGTTTTTGAACAATGCCTTCTCATTCTCCTCTCTGCCCCCTTTGCGTCCGCCCACTGTGCCTGCTCTCGCCTCCGCCTATCCACTCCTCGTGTGCTTCGCCGGCGACGATGGTGAAGGAGAAGACAGCGGCCTTGGAGCGCGCGAAGAAGGCGACGGTGACGGGGAAAGCGAAGGGGAGAGCGTCCAGTAGGGGCAGATCTTCGTCAAGGTCCCGCCTGCCAAAAGGTTGGGTCCAAGAGGATTGGATCCATTCGACCATCACCGAGACGGATCTCAATGACCTGGCCAACGAGGGTCTAATCCCCCACGGGTCATCAAGGCTTCCGGGGACCGAGTGTCAACCGCAGCCGCAGGAGGGTGAGTGCGTTCTCCTAGCCACTCTTGTAGACCGTGGATTCTCTTTGCCGCCGAGTGTTTTCTTCCGAGGGTTTCTGAACTTCTTTGGGGCGCAACTCCACCATTTCACTCCCAATTCCATTGCTTATCTTGCTGCTTTCGTGTCCATGTGCGAGAACTTCCTGGGTTGTCGACCACACTGGGGTCTCTTTAAGCACATATTCACCTATCGCTCACAGACGGTGAAAAAGGCGAGTCCAGGTGATGAGAGGACTAAGGTTATCCAGATGTGCGGGGGTCTTGGGATTCATATGAGGAATAAGAGTACTTTCCCAGCCATGACCCTTCCTGAGTCGGTCAGAGGGTGGCAGTCGACTTGGTTCTACTGCCAAGACGAGTCGACGCCGGGGCAGTCGACTGGTCTCCCTCCATTCTCCATGGACCGAGTGGACAAACCCTCTTCTATGAAGGTGCTTCCTGAGGAGAAAGCTCAGGCAAAAATGTTGATGGAGCGCGTAGTCCAACTCGTTAGGGACGGAGTGACGGGTATGGATCTTCTGGAGGTCTTCCTTAGACGGCGCATCCAACCGCTTCAGTACCGAGGCCACCCGATGTGGCTGTACTGTGGTACCGAAGACACCACTCGGGTCCATCCAGAAGCGGTCGACGACACCACACTTGAGAGGTGGGTGGCCGCAATCACAGGGAATAAGGATAACCCTTGAGGGGCTACAAGGATCCCACCACTCAACTGTACCTACACACCGGACATGGTATGACCACTTATCTCGAATTGTAATCTTGCTTTCTTCATTCTGCTTCGCTGCGAATTGGTCGATTGATCTTTGTTTTGTTTTGTTGTCTGACAGGCCACCACTGAGTTATACTCGATGCCCAATGGAGCGCAAACGCCGACTGAGGAGGAGGAAGGAAGTGGGGGCGAAAGCCCGGAGGAGTGGGATTCGGATGCTGACGACGATGATGAGGGTGATGACTCTGGTGAGGAGGAAGAGGAGGAGGAGGAGGAGAAGGAAGTTGTGCCTCCTTGCTCGTAAAGATGCTCGAAGCTTGTCCATGATCCCGCGGTCGAGCGTGGTAAGGGGGTCGCAACCGTCACGCAGTCATCCAAGCGACCTCGGACTACTTCTCCGGTGCCGACTGAGAAAGCTCTGAAGCGATCTCGAGTGGCGCCGTCGAAGTCGGCGAAGGTCTTGCCGAAGATGAAGATGGTGATCCCCACTATCTCAGGCTAATGGTGTAGCTTGAGTTTGTCTGTTCCACATGAACTTATTCTTGGTCGACTCATGAGCTAATCGACTGACTTCTGAAACTGTAGTGCTGCTACTTCTGATACCTCGGCCAGAGCTGAAGATCAGGAGATGGAGGATGCTGTTACTTCAAAACCTGGTATGACTCTTGTAGTTCCGTCTTCAGTCGATTGGCTTCTTGTCTCTAATTTTGATTCTTTTTCTGCAGCTTCATCTAACGTCGTTATCGACCTTCTCGACGACGACGACGAGGAACCACTGAGGCAGAGAAGGAACAAGAAAACGTCTGCTGGCAAGGCGACTCAGGATGTGCCAGCATCCGAGACATTGGTCGTGGAGGGAGACAATGTCACTTGGCCTACCGTAACCTTTGCGGTGCCGTTGACGAGTGCTTGTCCTTCATCGTCGAGTGCTGCTCAACCCTCGCTTTTCTCAACCTACCACATCCCGGAAGACCAAGCTAGTGCTGCTAAAGAAGCAATACGCCAAGCGGGGGTCATGATGGAGCAAGTGAAGGCAATTCGAGAAGCCAGCCAGGCAGCCTATGACGCCAGTTCAGCTCTTCAGAGTAATGTTCAGGTCAGTCGGTCACTACCTGTTCTGTTAGGATATGATATCTGAAAACTCTTCTTTCTGAAATTCCTAGAGTTTGTCCTACACCCACTGGGTGTGTCGATTGAAATTCCGGGTTAGTGGGGGCACGCTGAGTGCACCCACTGGGTGTAGTCCCCAAGGCTATGGTGGACTGTTGGCAGTCGACCATAGTCTTTATGTCTTAAGTTTTTTCCTTACTCAACTAGGTCGAATAGATTCATAGACCGGTGGGGGCACGCTGAGTGCACCCACCGAGTGTAGTCCCCGAGACTGTGGTCGACTACTGGCAGTCGACTATAGTCTGAAGAACACCTCCCGTTTTTTTTGTTGGTCGACTCGTCGACTCTAACTGATGAAACTAGTGGGGGCATGCTGAGTGCACCCACTGGGTGTAGTCCCCGAGACTGTGGTCGAATGTTTGTATTCGGCCACAGTCTTAGAAACGCTATGATTTTTCCTTAGTCACTCGGAAGTAAATTGTCTTTGACATCTGTCGCTTGGTTCTCCGTAGAAATCCTGCGACCTTGCGGCTCGTTATACTGAGTTGGAGAACAAACACATCCAGCTCGAGCTTGATCTGAAACTGACCCAAGAGAACCTAACGAAGGCGAAGGAGGAAGCTAAAGGTATGTTTGGTGAGGCCTCCGACGACTGCCTATGCCTCTCGTTTGTTTCAGAGTCTGATCTCACTGTAACTTTGCAGACAAAGTGAGGGATGCCCTAAAGAAGAAAGACCTTGACTTGGCTGAGATGAAAAAAGCGGCTTTAGAGAAGACCAAGCTCGCAGATGAGAAGCTAGCTTCAGTCACCAAGCTTGAAGAAGAAAATACCAATCTGAAAGCTGCTCTTGGTGCTGCCAACAAGGATGTCAGTCGACAGAAAAATGACAAGATTGCCCTGAATGACAAGGCCAGTGAGTTGGTGGGAAAGAAGAACAATCTAGAGGCTTATCTAGGTGGACTCGCCAAGAAGTTATTCCTCATGCTTGAAGCTAATCTTTTATATCAAACAGACATTTTAACTGTGATCTCCGACCGTTGTCTTGACTCGGTGGTTGTGCTTCCAAAATTTTGCCAGAACTTGGAAGAGGAGACTGGTCGACTGGAAATAAACCTGGATCCCATCAACTCTCCCGTGAAAGATGAAGTCGCCATGAATGTCCTCTGGCTTGAATCTCGCGTTGCTGCTATCGTCGACTATCTCGCAAGGCTGAAGGTCGCAACTTCTCGCATCGACACAACACTCTGGCCAAGAGAGACGCTCCAGAACGACCTCGAGTCCCTGGTGACTCGACTGAACGAGGTCCCAAGTCGAGTGCAGGAGTGGAAGAAGTCTTCTGCCAGGTGTGGCGCGGATGTTGCTCTGTCTCTGGTCCGCGTTCACTTCAAGAACGCACGAGAGGACAAGCTGGCGTCCCTTAGGGTGGCTAACACCAAGAAGCATGATTTCCGATCTTTTATGGAGACCTTCATCGCCGCCGCCACTCGGATTGCAGATGGAATCGACCTGGATGAGTTTGTTGCACCTTCCAGCCCTCCACAGGAGGGGTAAAAAACTTCTGAGCTTGATACTTTAAGTTTGCCTCGGTATGCCGAGTGAGTTTTGTAACCGACAAACCTTAACAGGCTTAGCGCCTGAGCACTTTCAGTTCCGTTAGGTGTTATCCGAACTTGGATTCAACGTTGAATATGTTTGCATTTGGTTTGAGGTGTCTTTTGCAGGCTAAAGCGAGGCGCTCATTGCAATCGACTTGTTCCCCGATATACTTAGGCAAGCACTGGGCTGCAGCTAAGCCCCCGAGTGGGGAAGTCTGCTCTCCACTCGGTAGGATTTTTAAAAACTTAGGCGAGCACTGGGCTGCAGCTAAGCCTCCGAGTGAGAGGTCTGCTCTCCACTCGGTAGGATTTTTCAAAAGCTTATGCGAGCACTGGGCTGCAGCTAAGCCCCTGAGTGGGAGGTTTGCTCTCCACTCGGTAGGATTTTCAAAAACTTAGGCGAGCACTGGGCTGCAGCTAAGCCCCCGAGTGGGAGGTTTGCTCTCCACTCGGTAGGATTTTCAAAAACTTAGGCGAGCACTGGGTTGCAGCTAAGCCCTCGAGTGGGAGGTTTGTTCTCCACTCGGTAGGATTTTCAAAAACTTAGGCGAGCACTGGGCTGCATCTAAGCCCCTGAGTGGGAGGTCTGCTCTCCACTCGGTAGGATTTTTCAAAAGCTTAGGCGCGAGCACTGGGCTGCAGCTAAGCCCCCGAGTGGGAGGTTTGTTCTCCACTCGGTAGGATTTTCAAAAACTTAGGCGAGCACTAGGCTGCAGCTAAGCCTCCGAGTGAGAGGTCTGCTCTCCACTCGGTAGGATTTTTCAAAAGCTTAGGCGAGCACTGGGCTGCAGCTAAGCCCCTGAGTGGGAGGTTTGCTCTCCACTCGGTAGGATTTTCAAAAACTTAGGCAAGCACTGGGCTGCAGCTAAGCCCCCGAGTGGGAGGTTTGCTCTCCACTCGGTAGGATTTTCAAAAACTTAGGCGAGCACTGGGCTGCAGCTAAGCCCTCGAGTGGGAGGTTTGTTCTCCACTCGGTAGGATTTTCAAAAACTTAGGCGAGCACTGGGCTGCATCTAAGCCCCTGAGTGGGAGGTCTGCTCTCCACTCGGTAGGATTTTTCAAAAGCTTAGGCGAGCACTGGGCTGCAGCTAAGCCCCCGAGTGGGAGGTTTGTTCTCCACTCGGTAGGATTTTCAAAAACTTAGGCGAGCACTGGGCTGCAGCTAAGCCCCCGAGTGGGAGGTTTCCTCTCCACTCGGTAGGATTTTCAAGGTGTATCTCCGGAGAAGGAGGTAGCAGTCGACCTGCACCTTGTCCTCCTTGCAGAGCGCATGTTGTATTTGTGGCGTAGCTCGGAAGGAGAGGGTAGCAGTCGACCTGCGTCTCGTCCTCCTTGCAGAGCGCATGTTGTATTTGTGGCGTAGCTCGGAAGGAGAGGGTAGCAGTCGACCTGCACCTCGTCCTCCTCGCAGAGCGCACATTGTATTTGAACTTAGGCGAGCACAATGCTGCAGCTAAGCCTCCGAATGGAAGGCTGGCTTCCCACTTGGTAGGATTTTGTTTAACTTAGGCGAGTACTTGGACTGCAGCTAAGCCACCGAGTGGAAGGCTGGCTTTCCACTCGGTAGGATTTTCAAAAACTTAGGCGAGTACTTGGACTGCAGCTAAGCCTCTGAGTGGCAGGCTAGCTTTCCACTCGGTAGGATTTTCAAAAACTTAGGCGAGTACTTGGACTCCAGCTAAGCCTCTGAGTGGAAGGCTGGCTTACCACTCGGTAGGATTTTCAAAAACTTAGGCGAGTACTTGGACTGCAGCTAAGCCTCCGAGTGGAAGGCTGGCTTACCACTCGGTAGGATTTTGTTTAACTTAGGCGAAACAGATTTCGCAGCTAAGCCTTCGAGTGGGAGGCTGGCTCACCACTCTGTTAGGATTTTTTTACAGACTTAGGCGAATCAGATTCGCAGCCAAGCCACCCACTGGGGGATTGCTTTATGTGGAGAAAGTAATAACAATTACTGGCAAAATTATAAAGCTCTTGTCTTTGATAAATAAACTACAGAAGTACTTTTATTACAACTCATCCGAGTGAATACTTAAGTGTAAAAGGGGCGGAGAAGCTCCGCGTTCCAAGCTCAGGGCTCGTCGATCTGATGCTCGGCATTGTAGAGACGGTATGCTCCATTGTGGAGAACCTTGGTGACGATGAAGGGACCTTCCCAAGAAGGAGCAAGCTTGTGTGGTTTCTGCTGATCCACTCGGAGAACCAAATCTCCTTCCTGGAAGGCTCGACTCTTCACGTTTTTGGCGTGGAAGCGACACAAGTCTTGTTGATAAATGGTCGATCGGATCAGGGCCATCTCCCTTTCTTCCTTTAAAAGGTCCACTGCATCCTGCCGTGCTTGTTCTGCTTCAGCCTCGGCATAGAGCTCGACCCGAGGAGCATTGTGGAGAAGGTCACTCGGCAAGACTGCTTCAGCTCCATAGACCAAGAAGAATGGAGTTCTTCCAGTCGACCGGTTGGGCGTGGTCCTTAACCCCCAAAGTACCGAGGGAAGTTCGTCGACCCATGCACCAGCCGCATGCTTGAGATCACGCATCAAACGGGGTTTCAACCCTTTGAGAATTAGGCCGTTGGCTCGTTCTGCCTGTCCATTCGACTGCGGATGGGCGACTAAAGCATAGTCGACTTGTGTACCTTGAGACGTGCAGAAAGCTCTGAATTCTTCGGAATCGAAGTTTGACCTGTTGTCAGTGATGATGCTGTGCGGGACTCCATATCTGAATATCAATTCTCTGATAAAGCTGACAGCAGTACCGACATCGAGGTTCTTGATGGGTTTGGCCTCAATCCCCTCAGTGAACTTGTTGACTGCTACCAGCACATGGGTGAAACCGCTTCTGCCTGTTCTCAAAGGGCCGACCATATCCACCGCCCATACTGCAAAGGGCCAAACGAGTGTTATGGTCTTTAAAGCTGAGGCAGGCTTGTGTAAAATTGACATCCCTCACACTTGTCGACTATCTCCTTTGCCATTTCATTCGCTCTTGGCCAATAAAATCCGGCTCGGTATGCTTTGGCCACAATGGTCCAGGAAGACGCATGATGGCCACAGGTCCCCGAGTGGATGTCATCAAGGATTATTCGACCTTCCTCCGACGTTATGCATTTCTGACCAACTCCAGTCGCGCTTTCTCTGTACAGCTGCCCCCTTATCACAGTAAAGGCTTTAGATCGGCGGACAATCTGTCGAGCCTCTTCTTCGTCCTCCGAGAGCTCTTTCCTCAAGATACACGCGATATATGGTACTGTCCAATCGGGAGTGATCACCAAAGCTTCCATGATCAGGTCGACCACTGCTGGAACTTCAACCTCAGTCGGATCCGTAACACTCTAAGCTTGCGGGGCTTCGTCGGTAAAAGGATCTTCTATGACTGATGGAGTATGGATATGCTCCAAGAACACATCACTGGGGATGGCTTCTCTCTTGGATCATATCTTCGCCAAATCATTAGCCGCTTGATTTTTCAGTCGGGGTATATGGTGGAGCTCTAACCCTTTGAATTTCTTTTCGAGCTTCCTCACTGCATTGCAGTATCCAGTCATGGCTGGGCTTCTAACGTCCCATTCCTTCATCACCTGATTGACCACCAAATCTGAGTCGCCATAAACCATAAGGGGACAGACGCCGAGTGAAATGGCCATGCGCAACCCATACAAAAGTGCTTCATATTCTGCTTCATTGTTGGAGGAATCAAAGTGGATTTGGAGCACATATCTGAGCTTATCTCCTCGGGGAGAAACCAAAACTACCCCAGCACCAGAACCATTTAACATCTTAGAGCCATCAAAGAACATGGTCCAATGCTCCGAGTGAACTTGAGTCGGCTGCTGTTGTTCAATCCACTCGGCAAGGAAATCTGCTATAGCCTGGGACTTAATGGCTTTCTTTTCCTCAAATTTGATATCAAGGGGTAGGAGTTCAGTCGCCCATTTAGCCACTCAACCAGTTGCATCTCTGTTGTGCAGAATCTCTGACAATGGTGCATCGCTGACGACTGTAATGTCATGATTAGAGAAATAATGAGCAACCTTCTTCATGGTCATGTAGATCCCATATACGAGCTTCTGATAATGAGGATATCTTTGCTTCGATGGGGTCAAAACTTCAGAGAGATAATACACTGGGCGCTGAACTTTGAAGGTTTTACCTTCCTCTTCCCGCTCGACCGTAAGTACCGTACTGACGACCTGTCCTGTGGCTGCAACGTAAAGCAACAGAGGCTCTTTGCTGATTGGAGCGGCAAGCACCGGCTGGGTGGAGAGCAGAGCTTTTAGCTCGGCAAACGCTGCATCAGCTTCTGGAGTCCACTCGAACTTGTCTGCCTTCTTCATCAGTCAGTAAAGAGGCAACGTCTTTTCACCGAGGCGAGAGATGAATCGACTTAACGCGGCCAAGCATCCAGTGAGCTTCTAGACATCGTGCACACGCATAGGGCGTTTCATTCGGAGTATGGTGCCAACTTTTTCTGGGTTAGCATCGATTCCTCGTTCTGAAACGAGAAAACCGAGTAACTTTCCGCCAGGCACTCCGAATGTGCACTTTGATGGATTGAGCTTGATATCATATCTCCTGAGATTGGCAAATGTTTCAGCTAGGTCAGTCAACAGGTCGGATGTAACACCCACGATGCGGCTATATCTCCCACGTGTCGAAGCACGACTTAGAGGCATAACCACATGGTGGTTTTGTCGCAAGAAGGGTCATCTTCACGCAATCCCATGTAATGAATAAGAATGGGATAAAGAGTTGGCTTACAATCGCCACTTCACACAATGAACATAAATAACCATACATCATTCAGAGTACACACATATAGTCCGACTACGGATGAAGCCAAAAGAAAAGAAGATAACCCAACTGCTAGATCCCTGATCGTCCCAACTGGGCTCCACTACTGATCGACATGAAACGAAACATAGCAACGACCAAGGTCTTTGTTGAGCTCCCATCTGAGCTCGGTTGCATCATCTACACTGGTATCATCGGCACCTGCAACTGTTGTGATAGTATCTGGTGAGTCACGAGGACTCAGCAATCTCACACCCGCGAGATCAAGACTATTTAAGCTTAAGGGTAGGAAGTGGTAAAGTGGTGAGGTTGCAGCAGCGACTAAGCATATATGGTGGCTAACATACACAAATAAGAGCGAGAAGAGAGCAAATGGAACGGTTGTGAAGCTAGCAATGATTAAGAAGTGATCCTGAACTCCTACTTACGTCAAACATAACCCAAAACCGTGTTCACTTCCCGGACTCCGCCGAAAAGAGACCATCACGGCTACACACGCGGTTGATGCGTTTTAATTCGGATCAGGTGTCAAGTTATCTACAACCGGACATAAACAAACTCCCATCTGCCTATAACCGCAGGCACGACTTTCAAAAGATTGTACCATGCAGGGGTGTCCCAACTTAGCCCATGATAAGCTCTCGCGATCAACGAAGGAATAGACCTTCTCCCAGGAAGACCTGATCAGACTCGGAATCCTGGTTTACAAGACATTTCGACAATGGTAAAACAAGACCAGCAAAGCCGCCCGATGCGCCGACAAATCCCGATAGGAGCTGCACATATCTCGTTCTCCGGGCAACACCGGATGAGACTAGCTACGAGTAAAACCAGCCCTCAAGTTTCCCCGAGGTGGCCCCGCAGGCAGCTCATTTCGGGCCAACACTCGAAGGAGCACTGGTCCGGGGGGGTTAAAATAAAGATGACCTTTGAGTCTTCAGAACCCAAGGGAAAAAGGCTTAGGTGGCAAATGGTAAAACCAAGGTTGGGCCTTGCTGGAGGAGTTTTATTCAAATTGAACTGTCAAGGGGGTCCCATAAATCACCCAACCGCGTAAGGAACGCAAAATCCGGGAACATAACACCGGTATGAAGGAAACTAGGGCGGCAAGAGTGGAACAAAACACCAGGCATAAGGCCGAGTCTTCCACCCTTTACCAAGTATATAGATGCATTAATTAAATAAGAGATATTGTGATATCCCAACGTAATACTGTCCATCATGGAGCAATCTTCAACTTCTCCTGCAACTAACAATGCTATAAGAGGGGCTGAGCAAAGCGGTAACATAGCCAAGCAACGGTTTTCTAGGAAGGGTGAAAAGGTTAGAGGCTGACATGGCAATATGGGAGGCATGGTAAACAAGTGATAGGCAGCGCATCATAGCGATAGAACAGAGCAACTAGCAAGCAAAGATAGAAGTGATATCGAGGGTAATAGTCATCTTGCCTGAAATCCCGATAGGAAGAAGAACGAGTCCATGAAGAAGACAAATGGACGTAGTCGAACGAGTCCTCACAACTCCGGAACGAAACTCAAGCTAACGAGAGAAGCAAACCGGAAAGAAGCAAACAACATGGTAAACACACAAGCATAATCATGGCATGATGCACAATCAAGTATGATGCATGTCCGGTTTAATGATAGGCATGACATGGCAGAGTGCAACAAACAGTACTACAAATTAAGTGGAGCTCAATATGCAACGAGTTGCATATTGACAGAACACCACATCGAATTATTTTAGTTCATTCTCGTTTAAGCTACCAAACAATATTAAATGTTATTAAACATGGCAAAAGGGGTGAAGCATGAGCAAACCACCTAGCTAGGCAATTTTAAATGAGGCCGGAAACAACAAACAACAATTCCAGAAAGTCCTCATGTCATTTAGTAATTTAATGCAACAACAATTTTAAGCATTTAAATGTTGTTATCATGATGCGGATGACATATGCAAGTTTATGCAATTTTATGAAAATGTTAACATGAGCATGTTGAAACGAGGCATTTGTCACCGTGGTGGAATGAAATGGGTGCCATGGCAACGATAACGAAAATGGTGCCACGGCAGCATATCCGAAAATGATGCCACGACAATATATCGGTTCCGGTAACTCGATTGAGATACCGATGCAAGAGAGAAGTGTGCGGATGTGCGCAACATGCTAGAGATGGTGGGGTGCTCCCGACTACCGGGTTCCCACGGGACGGTGGCATGGCAAGAGGGGCAATTCGGACACGGTGCAAACATATCGTACATCTCATACATGCAAGGGCATATCATCGCGTTCCTCTCGGGGTTATACCTTTGAAGCGAGCGTTTTCGGGGCGGATCGAGTTCGGTATGATGTAGAGGAAGTAGACGTTCTCGTGATGTAGTGGAAGTAGTTGTTCTTACGACGGTAGTGGAAGTAGTCGTACACGGCGACGGTAGTCGTACACGTTCGTTACGTAGATGTCCGGGGTCGTCGGTACAGGAAGTAGTGGTACACGGCCGTAGATGTACTTGGCGATCTGAAGGGGTACTTGTACTCGCATCATCGTGGAAGTAGTTGTTCGGGCTCCCGTGCGAACTTGGTGGTGGTGTACTTGGCGAATCCACGTAGTCGAACATGGGTTGTAGTGGTACTTGACGCTCGTAGACATCCAGGGTCATCGAAGCTGTACTTGACGTCCACGGAACTAGCAGCGGAGCGCCCGGGTCTCGGGTCCAGATCTTCAGGAGGTCAGCGGTGACTGCAGGAACACGGGGAGGCTACACCGGGGCCCGAGGCAAGCATGGCCAACGGCACAAAGCAGCAGAGATGGCAGCAGTGCCATCGGGGTGCGTAGGAGGTGGAGCTCGAGCAGAGGAGGCTCGAGGCGCGGCGGAGCTCCTGGTGGTCGCAGTGTGCGACGAGGAGATGCGGGAGGCAGCGGGGTCCAATGGGTCATGCAGAAGAGGGGCCGAAGCAAGGCAAGGAGGGCGACGGGGACGGCATGGAGGCGAGGAGGATGGCGGTCTCAGGCGAGGCTTCACCCCGGCAAAGGGGGATGCGCTGCAGCGCAACCACGTCGGAGCAGGAGACCAGCTTGTTCGTGGCGCAGGCAGCGACGCGTGTGTGGTGGCGAAGGTGCAGCCATGACGGAGGAGCTACGGGGAGGAGAAAGAGGCGGCCGGCAGCAACGAGGCGAAGGACAGCGACATTGGAGCATGGGCTCGCCGGCCGGAGCGGCGGCGGGGTCGCGGGGCGAGGCGAGATCGAAGAAGCAGGAGGGAGTAGGCAGGCGAAGGGGGTGCACGCTAGGAGAAAGAGAGGGTGGGGAGGAGATCAAGCGAAGGGAGATGGGGATCGAGGCTCCTGGCGGCGCTGGATGGGGCATCGAGGGAGAGAGCGAGGGTATTGGGAGGAGGCTAGGGTTAAGATGGGATGACTGGGCTGTTAGAGGCTAACGGCTGGGCCTGTGGGGATGGGCCGGCCTGGTTCTCTCTCTCTGTCTCCCTACTTCTCTTCTATTACAGAAAAAAAAGGAAGGAGAAAAAGAGAGAAGAGCAAAGGTTAGGAAAGAATTGGGCATAGGGTTAAATTTCTCATACTCGGAAAAATGAGTTTAAACCAAGAAAATAGGAGTGGGCATGGATGCAAGATTTAAATTCAAACTCATTTGAAAATCAAATGGGTTTGAACTAGGACTTGATGAAAGGAAGGTCCAAAAATGTTCGGATTTTTGGTGGAGCTCCGGAAAATGGCAAAAGAATTATTGGCAAGGTTGGAGACCAAGAATTGCGATAACAATGGCATGGGATATTTTGCAAGTGTGTTTTGGTGATTTCCGAAATAACGAAATATTTAATATAGCTCCCTAATATTGGAGGATATGCTATAAAGAGAAGTCACCCTTCCCTCGATTTAAAAGGACCGAAGATCCATGCAATTTATTTGGAAGAGTTTTAAAAATTAAATGACATGATGGCATGATGACATGATGCAAAGCAAAAAAATAAAAGAGCAAGCACAAATGAAACAGACGGTGATCACGAAAATAGGGAAGTCTTCTGGAGCGTCGGTATTGGGGCGTTACATCGGAACCCTTTCATGACTTGACCACGATATCATCCATGTACGCTTCCACATTCCGACTGATTTGAGTGAGTAAACACTTTTGAATCATTCTCATGAACGTGGCTCTGGCATTCTTGAGACTGAATGGCATGGTGATATAGCAGAAGCACCCGAATGGAGTGATGAAAGCTGTTTCGATTTTGTCAGGTCCATAGAGACGGATCTGATGATACCCGGAATAGGCGTCTAAAATAGACAATCTCTCGCATCCCGCAGTCGAGTCGACAATTTGGTCGATGCGAGGGAGAGGAAAATGATCTTTTGGGCAGGCCCGATTGATATGTTTGAAATCAATGCACATGCAAAGTGAGTTGTCCTTCTTGGGAACCATGACGACATTGGCGAGCCACTCGGAGTGGTATATCTCTCGGATAAACTCTATTGCAAGGAGTCGAGCCACCTCCTCGCCAATGGCTTTTTTCTTCTGAACGGCGGACCGTTGAAGATGTTCTTTAACAGGTTTCGCTTTTGAGTCAACTCTAAGGCGATGCTCAGCCAGCCCCCTGGGAACACCCACCATGTCAGCTGGCTTCCATGCAAAGATGTCCCAGTTCTCACGGAGGAACTGCATGAGCGCTTCTTCCTATTTAGAGTCGAGTGTTGTGGAAATATGGGTCAGAGCTGCATTGGGGTCAGTCGGGTGGATATGAACTGGCTTCGTCTCCCCTGACGACTGGAACGCTGACTCTATGGGGGGCTTCTTGGCCCACAGCAAATCACTCGGATCTGCATTTTTCTTGTATCCTTCCAGCTCTACCACTGTTATCTGGGCATCCGCAATCTTCGAGCCTTTCTGGTAACACTCTTCTGCCTTCTTCCGGCTGCCAGTGATAGTGATCACTCCTTTGGGGCCAGCCATCTTTAATTTGAGGTACACATAACATGGTCGAGCCATGAAGCAGGCATAGGCTGGTCTTCCCAAAATAGTGTGGTAAGCGCTCTGGAAATCCACGACTTCAAATGTCAGCTTCTCTTTGCGGAAATGCTTCGAGTCGCCGAACACTACATCCAGAGCTATTTGACCGAGTGACTCAGCCTTCTTTCCAGGAATGACTTCGTGAAAACTCATGTTGCTGGAGCTGAGCCTGGATATCGGAATGCCCATTCCCTTGAGCGTCTCTGCATACAATATATTCAACCCACTGCCGCCATCGATCAATACCTTCGTCAGTAGAGTGCCTTCGACGACTGGGTCGACCACCAGCGCTTGCCTCCCAGGGGTGGCAATGTGAGTAGGGTGATCGGACTGGTCGAACGTAATGGGAGTTTGCGACCATTTCAGATAGCTTGGTGTCGCCGGGGCGACCATATTCACCTCTTGGTTGATCACTTTCAGTCGACTTTTGCTCTCTACATCAGCAAAAATCATCAGGGTGGAATTGACATGAGGGTACCCTCCATCACTGTCCTCCTTGTCCTCGGCCTTGTCCGACTCCTTCTCTTTGTCCTTGGGCTATTTTCCTTGAAACTGTTGGATTAAGAGCCGGCACTGGCGAGTGGTATGTTTTGGGTAGATGAAGTTACCCTCTTCGTCTTTCTTCGTGTGGATGTGACATGGTAGATCCATCACGTCATTTCCTTCTTTATCCTTTACCTTCTTGGGGTTCCAAGATCCTTTGGGCTTCCCTTTGAATTTGCCCTGAGTCACGGCCAGAGCCTCTCCAGGAGCGGTCGGCTCGGCCTTCCGCTTCTGCTTCTGACTGGAGTTTCCTTTTTCTGATTGACTCGACTTATACTTGCCACTCCGGAGCCTGTCCTCTTCTTCACCGTTAGCGTATTTGGTGGCAATCTCCATCATTCGACTCAGGGTCATATCTCCGGTTCGACCAAACTTTAGGCTCAACTCTCTGTTCTTGACACCATCCTTGAAGGCGCAGACTGCTTGATGGTCCGACACATTCTCCACGGTATGATGCAAAGTGATCCATCTTTAGATGTAATCTCTCAATGTTTCACTCGACTTTTTTACGCAGACTTGCAGCTCCGTCAATCCGGCCGGTCGCTTGCAAGTTCCCTCGAACATCCTGACGAACACTCGGGAAAGATCTTCCCAGGTGTAAATGCTGCTAGGAGCTAACTGATTCAACCACGCCCTGGCCGAACCCTCTAGCATGAGTGGCAAATGCTTCATGGCCACCTCATCATTACCACCACCAATCTGCACCACCACTCAGTAGTCTTCAAGCCAAGTTTCAGGCTAGGACTCTCCGGTGAACTTACTTACCCCAGTCGCCAACCTGAAGTTGGGGGGTATCACTGCGGCTCTGAGCTCTGCTAAAGCATTCTGGACCTAAAACATAGACTCGGGCTGCTAGTGGGCACATCTCTGTCATGGCCACCTCTATGAGCTCTGTTCCGATTGACCAAGCCTTGCAAGATGATGGATCTCGCGTCAAAGCCTGGTTCCCTGGGGTCGACCGGAGCTCTCCACCCAACACTGAGCTGGCGCCTGTCATCTTGCTGACGATGGGCGTTAGACCCACTTCTCGGGGGAGGAGTGGGCACTCGACGCATATCATCTCGATCAAATCGGTCATCATAGTGGTCCCGCCGGCCTTCACGTCCCACGCGCCTCGGAGGTGACCTTGGGCTGTGAGCCGACTGAACAGTATTTGCAGTGATGGATCGACTGCGAATCCTATTGCGCGACTGTGACACAACTGAATTCTGATCTCCTGCCGCCCGGAGCAAATCCCTGATCTGCATCAAGCATATACGGGCTGCAGCTGCCAAATTCTGAATCGGGGTTCGATATACCTGAGTCGGTTGCGGAAAGAGCTGACGTCGGCTGGAGTCAGGTACTCGTTGACGCGCACGCTGGAGGTTCTCCAGTCGAGTGCGTTCAGCCAAGTTGGCCAAACGCGCCTCTTCCAAGGCACGAGCCTCAGGAGTTTCTCCTGCGATGGGAGTATGCAGGGCATCCATGTTTCGGCGCCGAAGATCTTCTCTTTGCTGAGAAGTGAGTGGCTCGGGCTGATATTCTTCGTGGGCCTGAGCGGGGTCGCCTCCATCGTCCATCCCGTCGATGCGGGGGAAACCGGGAGGGCTACGAGGCCCGTTGACCATCAGGACCTCTGCCGCTGGATCACTGCTGTCGCACTCGGATGCAGTCTCTACGGAGCCAGTCGACAGATCGAACAGGCCGTAGAGAGATTCGTCGGGCTCAATTGCCGCGACTTGGGTGGTGGCCGATTGGCGAGCCACTGCATGTCTCACCCATCGCTGAAGCCTCGACCGATCGGAGCGCTTGCGCTGGCGGGAGATAGGGAGGGAGACGACACAGGAGTCGACCGGTATGGGGTCGACGGCTACCGCAGCAGGACTCCGCGGACACACGCCCGAAAGTGTGTCGCCCCGCGGACGGGGAGCGCGTCGATGTCGAGTGGTGCCTCCTGGAGCCAAGCGGAGTCGTTGGCGATGAAAGCGAGCGCACCGAGACGGATCTCGCGGCCCTCGACCAGATCTTCGCCAAAAACCATGATGAAGGCAATCGGACAAATGGCAACTTCTCCAAAAAGTCGCTAAGACACCAGCACCAAGGTGGGCGCCAACTGTCGTGGTTCTAAGTCTGACAGTAGAATGGGGGGTAGGTATGGAGAGGCAAGATCCTAGCTATGGAGTAGTTGTACACGCGAGTGTTTTACGAGTTCAGGCCCTTCTCGGAGGAAGTAATAGCCCTACGTCTCGGAGCCCGGAGGCGGTCGACTGGTTTCTGTATATATAAATTACAGGGGTGCGAACCCTTTACACTAAGGAGGGGGGTGGCTTATATAGAGTTCGCCAGACCCCTCCGGCCCTCAGTTATGCAGGGTTTAAAGTACATTAAGACAGGGGGTTACTGGTAACGCCCTCATAAAGTGCCCTGAACACTATAAAAGCTACTTAATGACAGACCGTTGCGTGCTGAGTGACTTTAGGTCTCCTGGCCGTCGAGTGGTTAGCTTCATGGTCGAGTGGCTATCTTCATCGTCGAGTGTCCTTGAGTTCGTCGACTGAAGTCCCTCTTGGTCGACTGGAAGGTAGCTTCTTCTAAGTATGTCCTTGGGTAGGGTATCCTAGATAGGTCCATGACCCCACCCTAGGTACATGACTTCATCAGCCGGTGCCCGGAAGCGGGATGAGGCGAAGACATGCACGCCGGCGGATCTTACCCAGCTTCGGGGCTCTCCGAGGAGATAACACCCCTACTGCTGCTCTGCGGGGTCTCCGCATGGTCACTATGGCAAAGTGAATACAATGGTGCTCCTAGAGCTGTTTTTGGAGGTTGGAGAGGGCAAGGCTAGCTCTCCCCTTCCTGTGTGATCGGTCTAATGCTAAAGAGGTTGTCCCTGTTGCATGGGTGCCCCGGGGGGCTTATATAGGCCTGCCCCCTAGGGATACAATGGTAATACGGCTGGGCGCGGGTCCCAGCCGTCTGTCTCTCAGGCCGCCGTCTTCTCCGCCGACTTCTGGAGCCCGCCGACTGGCGGGCCCCGCGGACAGGCCTGGTACTGTAGCAGTGCTTCTGATGACGCTGGCTTGGTCACGGGGTCATGGCAACAGTGCCGCCGTCTGGCGGGCGATCACTGTCGCCATTCCTCGTCTTGTCTGATTAATGGCGTGCGGGGCCCGTGGGAGGGGTCGGCCAACTCCAGGGGGCCGATTCCCATGGGGCCGTCTTCTTGGCGCACTCGCCGCCTTTGGTACTCCCGCTGACAGGCGGTCCCGCCGTCCTCAGGCCGTACTAGTAGGCGTCGTGGGCACAGTGCGCCGCCCACTAAGGCTGAGGTCAGGGCCGGCATGGCAACAGTGCCGCGCCGTGATGGAGATCTCCAGTGATACGGCGCACTGTAGCCATGCCTGCCCCTCGTAGGCGGGGTAGAGACGGTCGCGCAATGACCGTACCCCACCCCACAATCGTGGCGAAGTCAGGAGACGGTTGGAGTCGCGGGCCGACTCCCATAGTTGTCTTATCTTCAAGTCGCCAGGCAAGAGTCGGCTTGTCTCGAAGCCGTCTCTGGGACTCGGCTGTGAGGGATAGTCGCCGCCGGCTCCCAGGGGGCGGCTCTTCATTGTGGGGTCTTGAGGGGCGCAGTCGGCCCGATGTTTCGAAAGGCTCTGGGGCTCGGGTTAGCCTACCCGTGGCCCATTACTCCGACAGTAGTCCCCGAAGCTGGTGAGGCGCCATGGGAGACGCGCCGGGGAGCCTCAACAGTTTCATCTTTCCGGGGGGCGGGATCTCGGCCTCGCTCGCCGTCTTCCTCCAGGCCGACTAGCTGGAGTCGGACTCGCAGAAGGCCGTCTTGCCTCTTAGAGGGTTTGAATGTCGCGGCAGTGTCCAGGCAGCGTGCCTGATAAGCTTACAGGCAGCCGCCCGTAGCGGGTCCGTCGCGTGGCGCCACGTGGCGGGGTCAGTCTGCCCACCCACGCACGCGATGGGACAGGACCTCAGGCGGGGCCCGCCACTACTGCGCCTCGGCGCGCGAGTGGATTAGCTGCGGTCGTGCGGATGGTTGGGTTTCCCACGCCGTAACTTCACGTAGTTACTGCTTGCGTAGATCGTGGGGGCGTGGGGGCCGGGGCGCAGTTAATCTCACGCCCGCCACGTCAGCTTCTCAGCCCTGTGAGCCTATAAGTAGGCGGGAGGAAAGGAGCGGCGAAGCACGCACGCCCATCTCCCCCGCTCCCCTGCTTCCTTCTTGCCTCTTCACCCTCTCGTTGCCGCTGCACCGAGGTACGCCACGCTTCCGACGATGAGCTCTTCCTCCGCTGCTGCGCCTGCTACCGTGCGCTCCGGCGTGTGGGACGGCTCAGAGGTGGACGACGACATCATCGAGTTCCTCCGCAAGACGTGTCACCTCCCTGGCGCGGACCTAGTGCGAGCCCGCGCTGCGCCGGAGGGGGAAATCTTGCCGGCACCGGAGGAGGGCGAGCGGGTCGTATTCCGCTCGCACCTCATGTGCGGCCTGGGGCTGCCGGCGAGCGGCTTCTTCCGCTCCTTCTTGGAGTTCCACGTGCTCCAGCCGCACCACCTCACCCCAAACACGGTGGTGGTGCTGGCCGCCTTCGCCACCTTGTGCGAAGGCTTCCTCGGCGTCCTCCCCACAACCGAACTGTGGGGAGAATTCTTTCAATCTAAGCTCGGCACGCACGTCGCCGGCATGCCGGCCCAGTGTGGCGCTTTCATCGCGATGCGGAGGTCGGTGGCCGACAATCCGTTTCCTGCCATCCCGATGATCAAGTCGGTGAAGATGTGGCAGCGTTCTTACTTCTATGTGAAGAACGTCACCGCAGACGGCGACTGGGTCAACCTGCCGCCTTTCGAAGCCGGCGCGCCGGCTGGGAGGCTCCCCAACTGGTCCCACCGGGTCAAGATGCTGACTCCCGCTGGTGCCGCCGCCGTCGTGTGACTCCGAGTTCTGACGCAGTCGGAGGGCTTGACCGGGTCCGACTTGCTGGCCGCCTTCGTGGCGCGCCGAGTCCTCCCGCTTCAAGGCCGACCTCATCTGATCTGTCAGATGAGAGGCCACCGGGATCCGAGTTGGCTCTGCTCCAAGGACATGCCCCACGCGGAGGTGGCGGACATGGTGAACTATATCTCGAACTGCAATCTCGCGGTGACTTGGCAGTTCGGCAAGGAGCCGTACTCACGCGCCAACCCCCCACCTGTCGTAAGTCGTCCTTCTTCTTCTTTGTCCTTTTTGCAGCTGAATCCGACTTCTAATCTTTTTGGTTTTTCTTGAGTCAGAACCCCCTCATCCAGGCTTCAGTCGGCGCCACGGGCTCGGCCCGCCAGTTCGTCCCTGATCGAGCGGAGAGCGACATCAACGACCCAGACTTGGGGGCCGTGGCTATGGAGGCCGACGCCGAGGGAGGCGGAGGAGGAAGAGGAGGAGGCTTCAGGACGTCGGCCACTTTTGCCGACTGGCCTAATGACGACGCCGAGGAGGAAGTCGCCCCACACCATCAATCAAGGGCCGGTCAGCCAAGCGCGAGTTCCGCCGCCGGCCTGGGTGGTCAGGGCGGCGCGAAGAGGCGCCAGGCCAGGCCGAGCTTTCTTGGCGGCCGGCCGAAGAAGCTCAAGGGGGGGGGCGCCGCGACCCAGAGGGAGGAGGCGATCGCGAAGGCCAACCGCTTCCACAAGGAAGTGAAAAAACCGCCACTGGTCTCCGCGTAAGTGCCTCCGCTCTTTACTTGTTTCACGCTTGGTGGATTTTTGTCCAAATCTTTTACATGCTTTCTCCGCCTCAGGGCTCCCCTCACCTTCGAGAGGGTCGCTGCCGCCTCCATCATGGGGTCGGCCGAGACCTCCGCCAGTACTCGACGGATAGATCCCACCGCCGACCTTCGAGAGGCGACGGAGCGGAATGCGTGGGAGAAGCGCGATGAGGACGAAGCCGCCCGTCTGGAGAAGGCGGAGGCCGAGAAGGCAGCTGCCTCCGCCCAGAGGAAGCTGGACGAGGCCGAAGCCGCCGTTGCGGCAAGGCGGCGAGCAGAGGAGGCCGCGCTCCTCTAGTCGGCGTTGCTCGTCATCCCGCTGAACTCCATGCAGCCGCCCCCGAAGTTCACGGGGCAGACTGGGGAAGCCGGCGGTGAGAACCCCATCATGGAGAGGGAGAGCGGCGATGGCTCTATGTCGGACACAATTGTGCCGCCACCACCGCCTCCGCCGCCGTCTGGGGTGCGCAAGATAAACAGCCCGCAGGCCCGCCGGTGCCGCCGACTGAGGACAAGTCCGTGGCGAGGCTGCTCCTTCAAGTCGCCCCGCCAGTGCGCCGCCGCCTCGAGAAGGCGACTTCGGTGCCACGCCCGCTGGAGACCGGCGCCGCCAGCTCAGCCATCCCAGACACCGAGGCGACAAGCACCGCGCCCGTTGGGTGGGTGCGAGGAGGCGGCACGGGCCCGCTGAATCAGGCGCTTCTGAACGTCCAGGCGAAGCTGCGAGCCGAAGGCGACGCTATCCAGAGCTGCACCAAGGCGCATCTGGCGTCGCGCGTAGCCGTCCGGGTATGCTTCATTTTTGACTTTGCTTTATTTGTTCTTCTTTGTGGGGGCGCGCCAGCGCACCCACTAGGTGTAGTCCCCAAGTTTCGGGCCGGCTGCTGAGCAGGCGGCCCGGAACTCCTTCCGGCGAGTTCCGATACTTATCTTCATCTAAAAATTCTTATTGCAGGAGTACCACAACCTCCGCGTCACTGTCTTCAACCGCAATGTTGAGGAGCTGAACAAGCGGACTGCCGATTTGTCAGAGAGTCGGAGTGAGTCTTCCTTCTTCTTCGCGGGGGCGCGCTAGCGCACCCGCGGGCTGTAGTCCCCGAGATTCGGGCCGACTGCTCGCAGTCGGGCTGGATCTTCTCAGCGACTTTCTTGTTGATGACTTAATGTATTTTCTTTTTTATCCTTCAGAGGCCAACGTCACTCTTCACCAGCAGCTGGGAGAGGCCAACACTGCCTTGCGCGCCAAGGGGGAGGAGTGCGGAAAGCTTGCCGTGGAGCGTGATCTGCTGGCCGCATAGCTGGCGGAGCAGAAGGAGTTGCTCAAGAAGGCGCAGGAGGAGGCAGAGAAGAAAGAAGCTGCGCTCCTGGCCGAGTTCGAGAGCGAGCGCTCCTCCTGGGCTGAAAAAGAGGCGCAGCTGACTTTCGGCTTTCATGAGATTGAGGACATCGTCGATGGTGAGTTCCTTTACTTTCTTTGAGCCGCCGACTGTGGGTCGGGCGACTCCTGATTCTGACTTGCTTCTTTTTTGTCTTGGCAGACTTCTTCCCTGGCCACTCGCAGGTGGCCACTCAGGCCATCGAGGCAGACCACGAGGCGCGAAGAGCAGATGGTGCGGCGATTGCTGCCAACGCCCCATGTACCCTTGACGAGCAGCTTCTGAGCATTGAAGCTCGTCTGCGGCTGGCCCATTGGATGCTGCGTCGACTTCAGCGTGCCAGCGCCCAGGCCATTGCCGCCCTGTGGCCGGACATGCCGGTTCTGCGCACTGCCAGTCGGACTGCCGACTGGCTGGAGGTCGCAGCTGGTCGTCTTGAGGCTTCAAAGGGTTCCTCAGCCTGGGCTGGAGCGTGCCGGGCCTTGGAATTCGTCAAGGCGTGGTATCCAGGGCTGGACCTGGACCGTCTGGCCGCATTCCGGTCAGAGGCCCAGGCGGAGCTGGTAGCTGTGGAAGACGCCATCGTCGCCCGTGCCGCGGAGATCGCCGACTATGCTGACACCAGCATCTTTGTCCCTGATCGGGCCAAAGATGGCAGGAAGGCGCCGCCGGAGTGGTTCGGGATGAACCCGGATTATGACAAGGACTCGGCGGAGGTGATTGCTTCCAGTGCCGAGGAGGAAGGCGAGGCGGAGGACAAAGGCGAGACGGAGGCGCCAGAAGATGGGACGGGCGACCAGCCTCAGCTCGACCGCGCCTCCAGCAACGAGCCGCGTCCGGAGAAGGCGGCTTCCACCAGAGACGATCAAGCCGAGACTGCCCAGCTGGCCGCCCCGGCGCCTGACACCGCCGTCTCCTCCGACCCTCCGAACCCGGATGCCACCTCCTAGGCTGCCGTCTTTGCTTTCCCTTTATCTGCCTTAGTAGTCTTTGAAAAACTTTGTTAATTCGAACAATTCCACCCGCGGGGTATGTCTTGAACTTCTACTTGAAGATTCGGCCAAGGGCCTATGTCATGTAAATATTTATCCGAGTTCTATCTTTTCTTGCTCATTGCTCTTTTGGCTTTTTCCTTTGCTGCCTTCCCTTAGTTGCCGCCTTGCCAGTCAGACAACCGCTCTGCGGACTGCCACTGGATCAAACACTTGGCTACTTTGGGAAGGCAAGTACTTGGCCATTTTAGAGTCTTTTTAACAAGTCGGATAGAAATCGGTAAGCCGACTACTTACGAGTCGGCTTCACTTAGGAGAGGCTAGAAGAAAGCGGCAAGCCGACTATTCATGAGTCGGCTTTGCTTGAGAGAGGCTGGAAGCCGTCTTAGGCTATGTTTGTGCTTTGGGTCCTTAGCCATTTTTCGTGTGGGCGCCCGTTCTTCCTTACTCCTGCCTACCAAGCATTCGCTCTGCAAGCTGCGGCTTCTGACAGGAGATGGCTTAGGCTCCACACACTACTTGCCTGACTGCGGGAAGCATTTCATAGCGCGAGGCGGCGAGTCCCCGGGCCGACTAGTCGAGCCCGGTGCCAAGCGTCATAACAAAGAGTAATGTACTCGAAGGCATAATTCTTATCATACAGATGACAAAAGGGGGCAGTCCCCGAGCTCGTCTCGGGGGGCCCGAAGTCTTGGTACTTAAATACAAAGGGTAGCGTGATACATACTGCATCAACTGTAAAATCTTCGGAGAAGGTTTGCATTCCATGGGCGCTCCGTCTCTTTGCCGGAGTCGTCCCTCTTGCGTGCTCGAGGCTTCTGAGCGTCGATCAGGTAGTAGGAGTCGTTTCCCAACACCTTGCTGATAATGAAGGGGCCTTCCCAAGGCGCCGACAGCTTGTGCTGGCCGGCTGTTCGCTGGATCAGCCGGAGCACAAGGTCGCCCTCTTGGAAAGATCTCGGCCTGACCTTCCTGTTGTAGTATCGGCGCAGGCTCTGCTGGTAGATGCTGGACCGGCTGAGTGCCAATAGCCGGCCCTCTTCCAGCAGATCGACACCATCTTGACGTGCTTCTTCTACTTCTTCCTCGCTGTACATGGTGACTCGCGGAGAGTCGAACTCTATGTCCATTGGGATGACGGCTTCAGCACCGTAGACGAGGAAGAAGGGTGTGAATCCGGTTGACTTGTTTGGAGTCGTGCGCAGACTCTAGAGGACGGCTGGCAACTCGTCAAGCCAACAGCCGGCCGAACGCTCCAGTGGTTCGACCAGTCGAGGCTTGATGCCAGACAGGATGAGGCCGTTTGCTCGCTCTACCTGGCAGTTTGACTGCGGATGGGCAACGGACGCTAGGTCCAGTCGGATGCCCTGAGTCACGTAGAAACGGGCCAATGCACCTTTGGCAAAGTTTGTGCCATTGTCGGTGATGATGCTGTGCGGTATGCCATACCGAGTCGTGATGTCGGCGATGAAAGTCACCGCAGTCGGACCATTCAACTTCTTGATGGGCTTTACTTCTATCCACTTGGTGAACTTGTCCACCGCGACAAGTAAGTGAGTTAGGCCGCCTCGGGCTGTTTTGAATGGTCCCACCATATCCAGGCCCCAAACCGCAAAGGGCCAGGCAATGGGGATAGTCTTGAGTGCGGAAGCCGGCTGATGTGGCTTGGAGCGGAACATCTGGCACCCCTTGCATTTTTGGACTAATTCTTTGGCCTCTTCCAGGGCAGTTGGCCAGAAGAAACCGTGTCGGAAGGCTTTGGCGACGAGTGCTCTCGAAGCCGCATGGTGGCCGCACTCGCCTTCATGGATGTCTCTGAGAATTGCTTGGCCTTGCTCTGGCTCGACGCAGCGCTGGTAGACGCCAGTGACACTGCGCCTGACCAGCTCTCTGTTGACTATGGTGTAGGCTGCCGCTCGACGTTGTACTTGCCGAGCCAAGGTTTCATCAATCGGCAGTTCTCTGTTCACCAAGAACTTGAGGATGGGCTGTGCCCATGAGGGTGCTGCTATTTCTTCGACTACCAGTACTGCAACTTGGACGAGGGCGGCTGGGCTGGGAGGCAGCGGGTTGGAGTCTGCAGCCGCTTGCTGGATTGATGAAGTCCCCGGGCCAACTAGAACAGTCCCCAGGCCGAGCTCTGGAGTCATCGGTTTGGTCGCCACAGTCTCTGAGCCGGGTTCTGAAGTCCCCGGGCCGGTTTTGATTGGAGCGCTCTTGGAGTCGGATCCGACTTCTTCCGGTGGAGCCAGCACAAAGATGGAGTCTGATTCTGGTGAAGGTTTGACAGATGGCTTGAGGAGGCGCCGAAGGGCGACGCCGGATGGTATTGCTTGGCGGGTGGAGCCGATTCGTGCCAAAGCGTCTACTTGGTCATTGTTGTTTCTTGGCACGTGGAGGAATTCGCACCCCTCGAAGTATCCGCTGAGTTTCTGCACTAGGAAGCGGTAGCTCGCCATGTTTGCGTCCTTGGCGTCCCAATCGCTAGATGACTGCTGGACCACTAAGTCAGAGTCGCCATAACACAGGATCAGGTGAATGCCGAGTTCTTTGGCAAGCCGGAGCCCGTGAATGAGTGTCTCGTACTCGGTGACGTTGTTGGAGGCGGCAAAATGGATCTGTAGCGCATACCTGAGCTTGTCTCCCTTGGGGGAAGTGAGGACGACGCCGGCTCCCAAGCCGGTGCGCATCTTGGAGCTGTCGAAATGCATCCGCCAATGGGTGGAGTCGGGCGCTGGTGGGAGTTACTGGGTCTCGGCCCAGTCGACGAGGAAGTCGGCCAGTGCGTGCGACTTGATGGCGGTGCGGGGCTGGTAGTAGATGGTGTAGGGAGCCAGATCAATGGCCCATTTGGCCACTCGGCCAGAAGCATCTCGGCTTCCGATGATCTCGGCAAGTGGGGTTGTGCAGATCACAGTGATTGGATGCTCCTGGAAGTAAGGCTTCAATTTCTTGGCGGCAAAGTGCACGCCGTAGCACATCTTCTGGTAGTGGGGGTAGTTCTGCTTGGAGGCCGATAGTACTTCGCTCGGGTAATATACCGGTCTCTGGACAGGTAGCGCCTTGCCTTCCTCCTTGCGCTCAACTACAATGACTATGCTGACCACCCGGCTAGTGGCGGCAATGTATAGGAGCATGGGCTCCTTGCGAGTCGGGGCCGCCAGCACAGGGGGCGTAGTCAACATTTTCTTCAGTTGGAGAAAAGCTTCGTCCGCCTTGGAAGTCCACTCAAAAAAGGTCATCTTCTTCATGAGCTGATATAAGGGGAGAGCCTTCTCGCCCAGCCGACTGATGAATCGGCTGATGGCCGCCAAACAGCCGGTGAACTTTTGCACATCCAGCAGTCGTCTGGGTGCCTCCATCCTCTCGATGGCCTTGATCTTCATAGGGTTGCACTCTATGTCGCGATCAGAGACTAGGAAACCAAGGAGTTGGCCGGCTGGTACTCCAAAGACGCACTTCTCGGGGTTGAGCTTGATCTGGAATCGGCGCAGGTTCTCAAAGGTCTCCTTGAGGTCTTCCAACTATGTCCCATGTTTTCCGTCTTCACCACCACGTCATCCACGTAGACGTGGGCGTTTCTGCCGAGTTGCTTGACGAGGCACTTCTACATGCAATGCTGAAAGGTGGCGCCAGCATTCCTCAAGCCGAACGTCATGGTCAGGTAGCAGAAGGCACCAAACGACGTGATGAAGGCGGTCTTCAGTCTGTCAGCCGGGTTCAGCTTGATCTGGTGATATCCTGAATATGCATCTAAGAAACTCCACAGCTCGCATCCGGCTGTGGAGTCTATCACCTGATCAATTCTCGGCAGAGCGAATGGATCCTTGGGGCAGGCTTTGTTGAGGCTTGTGTAGTCGATACACATCCGCCACTGCTTGTTCTTCTTCAGCACCAGGACTGGGTTTGCTAGCCACTCCGGAAAAAACACCTCCATAATGAAGTCGGCTGCCAGGAGCCGGGCTATCTCTTCTCCAACAACTCTTCTCTTCTCTTCTGACAGGCGGTGCAAGGGTTGCCTGACGGGCTTCACATCAGATCGGACGTGTAACTTGTGCTTGACGAATTCCGTCGGTACACCTGGCATGTCTTTAAGGGATCATGCGAAGATGTCTCGATTCTCACAGAGGAAATCGACGAGCTCACCTTCCTATTTGCTGTCAAGGTTTGTACCCATGACAGCGTACCTCTCTGGGTGCTCCGGGTCCAAAGGTATCTTCTTCGTCTCTCTGGCCGGCTTGAATGATCCTTCTGCTTCCGACTCCTTGGGGTCGGGCGACATCTCGGGCTGCTTGCCGGCCATCGCCACAACCCGATCAAGGAGCCGCTTCTTAGCTGCGATCACCAAGGACACGGCCAGCCGACTGCTTTCGGCCGCGCAGGCGGACGACTTTCTGTAGTCGCCGGCTACGGTTAGAATCCCCTTGGAACTCGGCATCTTCATCTTGAGGTAGGCGTAGTGGGGGACTGCCATGAACTTGGCCAAAGCAGGTCGGCCAAGCAACGCATGGTATGGGCTTTCGAGGTCCACCACTTCAAACCAAACTGGCTCTCGGCGGAAATGATCTTTGTCCCCAAAGAGGACGTCTATCAGGATCTTGCCGATTGGCGAGCAGGAAAGGCCAGGAATAATGCCGTGGAACACAGTCTGGCTGCTCTTAAGCTGTCTTCGCTTGATTCCTAACTTCTCCATCGTATCCTTGTACAGGATGTTGATACTGCTGCCTCCGTCTATCAGCACTCGCGAGAAACGAGCGGCCCGCCTATCTGTGACGAGTGTGGCGCCTAAGACCAAGGCGTAGGAGCCCGGATTCGGCATCACCTGATCAGCTCTGCTCCAACTGATAGGCCGCTCGGACCAGTGCATGAACTCTGGAGTGCTTGACGCGACTGCGTTCACCTCTTGCTGCTGCTGGCGCCTGTTGCGTCGATCGTCAGCCACACTGGTGAACACCACATAGGCTCCGTGCTCATCTGGGAACTCATCTTGTATTGCGCTGGCTGGCTTGATAGCCGGCTGCTGGGGCGGCGGTGGAGGAGGCGGCCCAGCAGGCGGGGGAGGGAGTAGGCCGTCTTCCTTGGCGATTCTGGTCAGCCAGTGGCATTTCCGGGTGGTGTGGTTTGATAGCTTCGCGCCGCTGTGGAACTTGCAGGGGCCATCTAGAGTCTGCTCGTAGGAGAAGGCCGGCAACCAGTTGGACTTGCCGCCTTTCTGTCGCTTGGTCGGAGGCTGCCCCTCCGGCTGTTGGTCTTCGACTGTCGCCACTTGCCGGCTGTTGGAAGCCGGCTGTGGGGCTTTCGCTTGTGGTCGCTTTGCTGCTGCCGCCGACTGGTGTCCCCAGCCGGAGTTCTTGGAGCCTGAGGGGCTACTTTGCCAGTCGCACTAACTTGAATCTCCGCCTTCATGGAGGAGTCGGCCGTGGCGTACTTGTCTGCTGTGATCAGCAGCTCATCGAGGGTCTCCGGCTCGTCGCAGAGGAGCTTGTGCTTGAGGAGGGTGCCTTCTCTGCACCCGGCAGTAAAGTACTCGATAGCCTGCACCTCGTGCACGCCCTCGCAGGAGTTCCGAAGCTCGGCCCAGCGCGTGAGGTAGTCGCGAGTGGACTCGTCGGGGCCTTGCACGCACAAGGAGAGTTGGCGAGGCTTGGGAGGTCGCTTGTACGTGCTCGTGAAGTTGCGGACGAAGGCCTCGGTGAAGTCGACCCAGCTGTTGATGCTGCGGGGCTTCAAGCTGTTCAACCATGTCCGGGCCGTGCCCTGGAGCATGAGCGGAACATATCTTACGGCAACGCGCTTGTTGCCGTTCGCTATATTGACGGCTGTGGAGTAATCAATCAGCCAGTCCTCCGGCTTCACGGTGCCGGTGTACTTGGGCGTGTCTCGGGGGAGCGTGAACCCTTTGGGAAAAGGCTCATCTCGGATGCGGGGTCCGAAACAGGGAGGACCCAACTCGTCTTCTTCTTCCAGCGCCAGGGATCGGTGGAGTCGGTCGATCCGGTGGCGGGCGTCATTCTCTCCGACTCCCTCTCGGCGGCCAAGGCGGTCGCCGAGAGTCGGATGCTCTACGGGCGGCAGGGAGACTCGCCTTTCTCTGCGAGGAGGGGGAGGCAGATAGTCGTCCCGCCGTTCCACCGCTTTGGGGCGGCCGTCTTGGTCGCGCTCGATGGTGATGCGAGTCCGACTGTGGCTGACAGCCGGCTCCTTGTCTTTCTTTCCGCGGACCCCGCCAGTCGGCGTCCGAGACGTCGCGCCTTGATCTCGGCGGGGTGGCGGGTCGTCGTTTTGTCGCCGCGGCGCCTCTGTGCGGCAGCTGGCTTCGTTTTGCGTGGCAGCTGCGTCGAGGAGCTGCTGAACTCACTCCATCATCAGGCGGTGCTCTTCACCTTCGAAGTTGTCCAGCTCATCCGCTGTCGCCTGGGCAGCGCGTATGTTCTCCGCAGGCGTGGCGTACACGGGGCGACTGGCCCCGAACAGGCTGGCGATTACCGCGCCACGCTGCCGGACCGCTCCTAGGCGGCTAGGCCCAGTCGGAGCCGGCGAGCCGCCCACAGCGCGGTCCATCTCACGCTGGTAGGCTTCTGACAAGCGTCTCATGCTTGCCAGCTTCTTCGCGCCCTCGATGAGCTGGAGGCGGCGTGCCTCCAGCGTCTCGGCGTCCGCGTCTCTCGGAATGGGCACGGTCAGGTCTTGCAGAGCCGCGCCGAGCGAGTCGTGAGCTCCCTCGCTGGAACGCTCGCCGTGATCGAGGACGAGGACCTTCGTGACGGTGCTTCCGCCGCTCTCCGCGCAAGGGAGCCGCTCGTCGTAGACCACCACGTTGGTGGGGAACGCGTCGAGCGACGCGGTGTCGGAGTCGACCAGCATCGGGTCGGTGGATCCTATGGACTCCAGGTCCACGGCAGGCTCGCCGGTGACGTGGAGTTGGTCGAGGAGACCCGCGAGGAGGCTCTCGGGGCCGCTTGTGCCTGCGTCAGACGCAGGCTCATCGGAGAGGCGAACCTCGCCGATAAGCTCGGCGAGGCAGCTGGCCGCGCAGGCGATCTCAGCGCCGTGCAGCGCGTCAGCGCAGACTCCATCTGGCGTGCCGGGCTGGCTGTGCTCGCCAGGGAGGAAAAGGGTTCCCGTCCAGAGCAGGTCTCCGGACGACGGTGCACCTCGCCCCACGGTGGGCGCCAAATGTCGGGGGTTGGGTACGACATATGCCAAAGGATGGCTTATCATGGTGGGAGCGAGTAGAACGTCGCCGGTGCCCGGAAGCGGGATGAGGCGAAGACATGCACCCCGGCGGATCTTACCCAGCTTCGGGGCTCTCCGAGGAGATAACACCCCTACTGCTGCTCTGCGGGGTCTCCGCATGGTCACTATGGCAAAGTGAATACAATGGTGCTCCTAGAGCTGTTTCTGGAGGTTGGAGAGGGCAAGGCTAGCTCTCCCCTTCCTGTGTGATCGGTCTAATGCTAAAGAGGCTATCCCCGTTGCATGGGTGCCCCGGGGGACTTATATAGGCCTGCCTCCCAGGGATACAATGGTAATCCGGCTGGGCGCGGGTCCCAGCCGTCTGTCTCTCAGGCCGCCGTCTTCTCCGCCGACTTCTGGGGCCCGCCGACTGGCTGGCCCCGCGGACAGGCCTGGTACTGTAGCGGTGCTTCTGATGACGCTGGCTTGGTCACGGGGTCATGGCAATAGTGTCGCTGTCTGGCGGGTGATCACTATCGCCATTCCCCGTCTTGTCTGATTAATGGCGTGCGGGGCCTGTGGGAGGGGGCGGCCGACTCCAGGGGGCCGATTCCCACGGGGTCGTCTTCTTGGCGCTCTCACCGCCTTTGGTACTCCTGCTGACAGGTGGTCCCGCTGTCCTCGGGCCGTACTAGTAGGCGTCGTGGGCACAGTGCGCCGCCCACTAAGGCTGAGGTCAGGGTTGACATGGCAATAGTGCCGCGCCGTGATGGAGATCTCCAGCGATATGGCGCACTGTAGCCATGCCTTCCCCTCATAGGAGGGGTAGAGACGGCCGTGCAATGACCGTACCCCACCCCACCATCGTGGCGAAGGCAGGAGACGGTTGGAGTCGCGGGCCGACTCCCATAGTTGTCTTATCTTGAAGTCGCCAGCCAAGAGTCGGCTTGTCTCGAAGCCGTCTCTGGGACTCGGCTGTGAGGACAGTCGCCACCGCCTCCTAGGGGGCGGCTCTTCATTGTGGGGTCTTGAGGGGCGCAGTCGGCCCCGATGTTTCGAAATGCTCTGGGGCTCGGGTTGGCCTACCCGTGGCCCATTACTCCGACACTTTTATCGCTCGCTACCTTGCTGTTTTTATTATTTCAGATTACAAATACCTTTATCTACTATCCTTTTTGCACTTGTATCACCATCTCTTCGCCGAACTAGTGCACCTATACAATTTTCCATTGTATTGGGTGTGTTGGGGACACAAGAGACTCTTTGTTATTTGGTTGCAGGGTTGTTTGAGAGAGACCATCTTTATCCTACGCCTCCTATGGATTGATAAACCTTAGGTCATCTACTTGAGGGAAATTTGCTACTGTCCTACAAACCTGTGCACTTGCAGGCCCAACAACGTCTACAAGAAGAAGGTTGTGTAGTAAACATCACTACCAATAGCAGCTCGGAGTGGGATCCCAGGGTCCATCCCCTGGTGAATTCGTGAGTAAAAGTCCGAACACGTTCGTGCATCCAGACTCACTATTGTATGATATTTTAATCATTGAGATATACTTTTTTGTAGTCTGGCGAGGTCCCGCACCGAGCAATCCTCATCGGAGGATTTACTGGGCTCGGATGCTATGGACAGCGGGACACCCCTGAAGGTCCCTCCTCAAAACACGGGAGTCACACCGAGGCATTGTCCCAGAGGGAACCAGATCAAGGAGGGGGCGAAAATACCGTCAAGGTGGCGCTAGGGGGTCAAACTTCGGCGGACGGACACACGGGAGAAAAGGCTCCCATGGACATCGACGGCGGGGGCTTTCTCGAATTCGCCCCCCAGCCGGACACAATTCCGAAGACCGATACGGCTCTGGAATTAGGCAGGCAGCCTCACTCGACAAGAGGGGGCGCGCCTGTTGCACCGGAAACCTCTGCCCACCCAGAGGTGCTGGATACCTTATCAGCGGCACTGAAGGGCGCCTCCATCGTTGAAGAACACCGTGCCCTTATGGGTGCGGTGATTGAGAAAATTCAGTCCGCTGAGAGCGGGCTGAATGAAGCTTGCGTCAGCCTTATAACGGGGTTTGAGGTATGTTTTGTGAGATTTCAAAGAGTGTTATAGTATAGGTAGTAGCCCCTAATACACTGTTCGGTGAAAGAAAGAGCCGGGCAAAGGATCAAATACATGTTCGCAGGAGACTCACCTTATGGCATCTCTGCCTCTTTTTTTATAAGCAGACGTGTGTAGCGACTGCCGCCTCTCATACCACGGAAGTCTCCAGGCTGAAGCAAAGTTTGGAGTGGGCCGAAGAAGAACTCGGCCGAGTGAGGAAGCAGTTGGAGGATAACCAAGGTATGCAAAAACCGTGTTCGCATTCAGCGCGAATTAGTAATTTAGTAGGATGGAAATATTTTTATGATGTGCTCTAGGGGTGACAGCCGAAGTCGAGGCTCTTAAGAAGGCTATTGCCGAAGCCGAGAAGAAGGCAGCCGTAGAGCAGGCTCTTTGTGAAAAGCACGAGGCCATGGTTATTGAAGTTGAGAAAGAACTCCAAGAGGCCATGAAGAAATGTGAGACCTTGGAGCAGAGTTTAACGGAGAAAGAATCCGAACTCACCAAGGCTCGTCAAGCCGCATGCGATGCCCGGGGGGAACCCAAGGCGCCCCGCAGGAAATCCAAGAGGCGAGGAAGATCGCGGCGAGTAAGGATTTTTCTATGCAAAGCAGATATTTGAAAGGAGAAAATCACGTTTATTAATTTGAATTCGGATTGCTCCAGGGGTATTTGTGGGGCTGCCACATAGCATATATGATGCCGCCCAATTCTACCGAGCCAAAGAAAGGAGTAGTGTGAGCAAGCTCTTCTGGTCGTAGTATCTGGCACCAGAATATCCAGTGCCCTTTGCCGATCAACTGCAGCAGCTGATCGAACTGCATAAGGCGGCCGAACTAGCCATGAAGGATTTAATTATCCGGCTATGGCCTACCGAGCCGATTCCCAGCAGCTACTTCAGGCTCGTGAAGCGGCTTGTGAGTGCCTGCCCTCGACTTGAAGTCATCAAGCGGTCGGTCTGTATGGAGGGTGCGCGAATGGCCTTCGCCTGCGCGAAGGTGCACTGGGCGAAGATGGATGCTGAAAAGCTGATGACCCAAGGACCGCTGATACGTCTCCAACGCATCTACTTTTACAAACACTTTTGCCCTTGTTTTGGACTCGTAACTTGCATGATTTGAGTGAAACTAACCCGGACTGACGTTGTTTTCAGCAGAACTGCCATGATGTTGTTTTATGTGTAGAAAAGAAAAGTTCTCGGAATGTCCTGGAAATCCACGGAGGTACTTTTTGGAATTAATAAGAATTTCTGGGCGAAAGAAATACACCAGGGGGCCCACACCCTGTCCACGAGACAGGGGGGCGCCCCCCCCTATAGGGCGCGCCCTCCTATCTCGTGGCCCCCTGGACCTCCACCGACCTCAACTCCAACTCCATATCTTCTGTCTCGGGGAGAAAAAATCAGAGAGGAAGTTTCATCGCGTTTTATGAAACGGAGCCGCCACCAAGACCTAATCTCTCTCGAGAGGGCTGATCTGGAGTCCGTTCGGGGCTCCTGAGAGGGGTATTCATTGTCGTCATCATCATCAACCATCCTCCATCACCAATTTCATGATGCTCACCGCCGTGTGTGAGTAATTCCATCGTAGGCTTGCTGGACGGTGATGGGTTGGATGAGATTTACCATGTAATCAAGTTAGTTTTGTTAGGGTTTGATCCCTAGTATCCACTATGTTCTGAGATTGATGTTGCTATTTCTTTGCTATGCTTAATGCTTGTAACTAGGGCCCGAGTGCCATGATTTCAGATCTGAACCTATTATGTTTTCATGAATATGTGTGTGTTATTGATCCTATCTTGCAAGTCTATAGTCACCTATTATGTGTTATGATCCGACAACCCCGAAGTGACAATAATCGGGATACTTCTCGGTGATGACCGTAGTTTGAGGAGTTCATGTATTCACTATGTGTTAATGCTTTGGTCTGATTCTCTATTAAAAGGAGGCCATAATATCCCTTAGTTTCCACTAGGACCCCGCTGCCACGGGAGGGTAGGACAAAAGATGTCATGCAAGTTCTTTTCCATAAGCACGTATGACTATTTACAGAATACATGCCTACAATACATTGATGAACTGGAGCTAGTTCTATGTCACCCTATGTTATAGCTATTACATGAGGAATCGCATCCGGCATAATTATCCATCACTGATCCATTGCCTACGAGCTTTTCACATATTGTTCTTCGATTATTTACTTTTCCGTTGCTACTGTTACAACTACTACAGAAACCCAAAAACTATTATCTTTACTTTTGCCACCGCTACCATTACTATCATACTACTTTGCTACTAAATACTTTGCTGCAGATACTAAGTTATCTAGGTGTGGTTGAATTGAAAACTCAACTGCTAATACTCAAGAATATTCTTTGGCTCCCCTTGTGTCGAACCAATAAATTTGGGTTTAATACTTTACCCTCGAAAGCTGTTGCGATCCCCTACACTCGTGGGTTATCAAAACTAATTTCGGGCGCCGTTGCCGGGGAGCATAGCTCTATTCTTTGAGTCACTTGGGATTTATATCTGTTGATCACTATGAAGAACTTGAAAGACGCTAAAACCAAGATTTATCCCTCAACTACGAGGGGAGGTAAGGAACTGCCATCTAGCTCTGCACTAGATTCTCCTTCTGATATGAGTAAGCTTGCGACACCTAAACCTGCTACTGCTATGAATTCTGATATGCCGCATGTTATTGACGATGCCACTTCTGCTATGCATGATGAAACTACTTCTGTGCGTGATACTACTTTGCCATTAGGTGAATTTCTTGATGAACATCTTGCTAGAGTTAGGGAGAATGAAATTACTGAAGATGCTATTATTGATGATAGTGATGATGAAAATTCTCCTAATGATTATGTATTGCCTGTTGTTCCTGAGGGTTATGTTATGAATGAAGAAGCTGCTAGAGCTATCTTTGCTTGCAATGATAGATATGATCTTAAGAAATTATTAGCTAAATGGAAGCAGCAATCTCTTAATGCTAGAATGAAACCTGACCCTGCTTTTGCTACTTCACCTATCTGTGTTACTAATAAGGATTATGAATTCTCTGTTGATCCTGAGATTATTAGTCTAGTTGAATCTGATCCTCTTTATGGCCTTGAATCTGAAACTGTTGTGGCACATCTTACCAAGTTGAATGATATAGCTACCCTGTTCACTCATGATGAAAGATCTCGCTCTTTTTATATCCTTAAGATTTTTCCGTTCTTGTTAGAGGGTGATGCTAAGACTTGGTATAATTCTCTTGCTCCTGGTTGTGTGCGTAGTCCCCAGGATATGATTTATTACTTCTCTGCTAAATATTTCCCTGCTCATAACAAACAAGCTGCCTTGCGGGAAATATATAATTTTGTGCAAATCAAAGAAGAGAGGCTCCCACAAACTTGGGGGAGGCTTCTCCGATTACTTAATGCTTTGCCTGATCATACTCTCAAGAAAAATGAAATACTTGATATCTTTTTTAATTGACTAACCGATGCTTCCAAGGACTACTTGGATAGTTGTGTTGGTTGTGTTTTCAGGGAAAGAATAGTCAACGAAGCTGAATTACTATTGAATAATATGTTGACTAATGAAAATAATTGGACTCTTCCTGAGCCAATTCCTGAGGAAATTCCTGAACCAATTGAGCCAACTCCTGAGACTATTCCTAAACCCACTCCAAAGAAGAGAGGTGTTTTATTTCTCAGTCCTAAAGATATGCAAGAGGCAAAGAAATCAATGAAAGAAAAATGTATTAAAGCTGAAGATGTTAAGAATTTACCACCTATTGAAGAAATACGTGGTCTTAATATACCGCCTGTTGAAGAACCACATTGTCTTGATAACCCGACACAGGTAGTAAAGGTAAATTCTCTCTATAGATATGATAAAGATGAAATCCCATCTACTAAATTTCATAGCCCTTGCTTAGATGAATTTGATGATTTCATGAATAGACAAGCAAATTTCAATGATTATGTTGGTATAGAGTTAAAGAATAATGCTTTCGAGATATGATGCGTGAGCGATAACTTGGCTAGAGTTAAAGGTGAACTTCAACTAATTAGCAAATATGCGTCTATGGTTGCTACTCAAGATGAGCAAGTACTTAAAGCTCAAAGTGATTTGCTTGAGGAATTAAATAATAAAAATGACTTTGTTGTTAGAGTGGCTACTAGAACTGGTAGAATGACTCAGGAACCTTTGTATCCTGAAGGCCACCCTAAGAGAATCGAGCAAGATTCTCAGAGAAATAATTTAGAGGCACCTAGTTCTTCCAAAAAGAAGAAAAGGAAAGATGATAGGACTTTGCATGCTTCTAGTGAACCTACTGTAGACACACCTGAGAATCCCAATGATAATTCTATCTCTGATGTTGAAACACAATCAGGTGATGAACATGAACCTAGTGATGCTAATGATAATGTTCATGTCGATGCTCAACCTAGCAAAAACAATGAAGTAGAGGTTGAACCTGCTGTTGATCTTGATAACCCACAATCAAAGAATCAACGTTATGATAAGAGAGATTTTGTTGCTAGGAAGCACGGTAGAGAAAGAGAACCATGGGTTCAGAAACCCATGCCCTTTCCTCCTAAACCATCCAAGACAAAGGATGATGAGGATTTTGAGCGCTTTACTGAAATGATTAGACCTATTTTCTTACGTATGCGCTTAACTAATATGGTTAAAGTAAATCCTTATGCTAAGTATATGAAGGATATCATTACAAACAAAAGAAAGATACCGGAAGCTGAAATTTCCACCATGCTTGCTAATTACACCTTTAAGGGTGGAATACCAAAGGAACTTGGAGATCCAGGGGTACCGACTATACCATGCTCCATTAAACGAAACTATGTTAGAACTGCTTTATGTGATCTTGGAGCCGGTGTTAGTGTTATGCCTGTCTCTTTATATCGTAGACTTGAATTGAATAAGTTGCCACCTACTGAAATATCTTTGCAAATGGGTGATAAATCAACTGCTATACCTGTCGGTATTTGTGAGATGTGCCTGTTGTGGTTGCAAATGTCACTATCTTAACGGACTTTGTTATTCTTGATATTCCCAAGGACGATAGTATGTCTATTATCCTTGGTAGACCTTTTTGAATACTGCAGGGGCTGTTATTGATTGCAACAAAGGCAATGTCACTTTTCATGTTAATGGTAATGAGCATACGGTACACTTTCTGAGGAAACAATCTCAAGTTCATAGCATCAATTCTATTGGAAAAGTTCCAACTATCATTATTGGAGGTATTGAATTTCCTCTCCCTACTGTCAAGAAAAAGTATGATATTCTTATTGTTGGGGAATTTCATATCCCCGTTGAGGTAACTTAGTGTTACTCGAAATTTCTCGGGTTTCGTGTTATTCAGAATGAGTTTGTTAACAAGACTTGATCAACCTTGTTAGTGGATTCATTTTGATGATCATGAGATGGATGAAACTAGAAGGCACAACCTTCTGTACCCTCTTTTTACTTTCTGTTATTTAGAATAACTAAAGCAAAAATAGTATTATTCGTCTGTTTTCTGAGTTTTCCGTGCAATAAAAAATATCCCGAAAATAAAAGTGCTCCAAATGCCCTGCAAATTTAGTATGATTTTTTATGGATTATTTGAGGATTTTAGACACTGAAATCACCTGCAGGAGGGGCAAGCACCAGGCATGAGAGTGGAGGGCACCCTCCCCCTATAGGGCGCGCCCCCTATCTAGTGGGTCCCTGGTGGCCCCCTCCACTTATGCCAGCACCCACACACTTCATCTTCTACCCAAAAAAAATCCCCATCCAACTCAAGCACGAGTTCTAGATCATTTTGCTGCGATTTTCGATCTCGTTGCTCAAAGCTCCATTCACAAAACTGCTTTGGGAGATTGTTGCTTGGTATGTGACTCCTCCATTGGTCCAATTAGTTTTTGTTCTAGTGCTTTATTCATTGCAAATTTTTGCTTCTTAGGTGACCATGTTCGTGAGCTTGCATGTTAAATTTATGAGGTACTAAGCATTTCTAATGCATGATATAGGCTCTAGGCACTTGTAGGGGTAGTTGCTACCATTCTTGTTAAGTTTTATTCGCTTTTATTTTGAAGTTACTAAAATTTCAGAAATTTTCTGAAAATGTTAAGGAAATTTTTGAGGGGCTCTTCTAGCCAAGGCTCTCAGGAAAAACAAGCCAAAGAGAAGGAAAAAGCCAAGTATAATCTTCCTCGCTTAGCGGAAGTGTGGTCGTGTGAATGGCCATGCAATGATTTCTTGAAAGAAGCCGGAATTCATGAAGATTTTTATTCTTTGATCGACATTGCAGGCCTCACCGGTTTCATCAACGACCGGATTGATCAGTATATCTTACTCACTAATACTTTCGTGCAAAACTTTTATTATTATCCTAAGATGTCACCGCCTGCAGTATCATTTCATTTATATGATGAATTCAAAGAAATGCCTTTACGTAATTTTTGCACGGTGTGTAGGATACCTTATGAAGGAGAATTAGAGGAACCCCATCGTAAAGATGTGGATGGCTTTGTTAATACTATCGCTGTAGAGGAGTCAAAGAAGGGTTCTGAGGCAAAAGTCTCTAGCATACACTTTCCTGTTTTACGCTACTTTGCCATATTTGCTAGTAGATGCTTGATTGGTCGTGGAAATAGTGGAAACTTAAGTGTTCTTGGTATTATCATTCTTCAACATGCCTTGCTTGGAGACAATACTTTTAGTATGGGTACCGTCGTTGCTAAATGGCTAGCCCTGAATCGTACAAAAGGCCCCATATTTGGAGGAATCTATGTTGCACGTCTTGCTAGGCATTTTCAGATACCCATTAGGCATCTTGAGAAAGAGGAGACAACATTGCCTCCTCACATTTTAGATTATAAGAGCATGGTAGCACACAAGTTTATTGTCGACAACAAAGAGAGGATGCTCTTGTATAAACTTAGATTCAATAAGAAACACATTGAGATTATTATTTTTCATGTGCCTCTGTTGTTTGATTTGCTTGCAGAAAAACTTCTCGTCACACCGGAAGCGGTGAACAATCATCGAGCCCAAGCTTTTACTCCAGAACCTGAACCTAAGCCGGAACCTGAACTGGACCCTTATCGTGCATCATATGTCCAGTGGGATCCGGAGATGACCAGCCAGTGGTATCCTGATTACACCTCTCATTACACCGGGGAGAGTAGCGGTCGTCCCTGGTATTAGACCAACTTAGGCCAAAAGCCTAAGCTTGGGGGAGTACGTATTTCTCACCGACTTTACATTCATGTTCACACACTAGTTGTCGATTCTCATACTCTTTCATTGTATTATCCTTGTTAGTTTAAAATTCCTTTTTCTAGTTTTCTTCTTGTGTGTTTGATAAACCTTGAGAAAAACCAAAAAAATTAGTTAGTTTAATTTCCATGCTTGTAGTAGAAATTAAAATAAAACCCCAAAAAGATTTCTAGTTCTTCTTCTTTCTTGTTGGGAGCTTTCCCGTGTAAATAGTTTTATTTTCTTTTCTTTCCTTTGGGGGTCGAGAAGACCATATTGAAAATGTTTAGTGGCTAGCATATGCATGATTATTTATTTAACTTAGAGCCCATATTACTTGTCTTCTCTTTTGAGTTGAATGCTTGCAGATTCTAGCTTAGTCCAATGCACGTGCACTATTATTATTATACACATCGTTCGGTCGTGCAAGTGAAAGGCAATAATGACGATATATGATTGACTTATTGGGATGAGAAAAGCCGGTATGAACTCGACCTCTCTTGTTTTTGTAATTATGATGAGTTCATCGTTCCTGAGTCAGCTATTATGAAGTAAACATATTTGCAATGAAAATTAGAGATTATAGTTACTTGTGCCATGCTTGATTAGCTTTGAGTTATAATGGTTTACCTTGCGTGCCAACATTCTATTAGAATGATTATGATGTGGTATGATGGGATGGTATCCTCCTTTGAATGAATTGAGTGACTCGACTTGGCACATGTTCACGCATGTAGTTGAATCAAATCAACATAGCCTTCACGATATTTATGTTCATGGTGGATTATATCCTACTCATGCTTGTACTCGGTGTAAATTAATTTTAATGCATGCTTACGACTGTTGTCGCTCTCTCAGTTGGTCGCTTCCCAGTCTTTTGCTAGCCTTCACATGTACTAAGCGGGAATACTGCTTGTGCATCCAAAATCTTTAAACCCCAAAGTTGTTCCATATGAGTCCACTATACCTTCCTATATGCGGTATTTACTTGCCGTTCCAAGTAAATTTGTATGTGCCAAACTCCAAACCTTCAAATGAAATTCTGTTTTGTATGCTCGAGCAGCTCATGTTACAACTAGGGCTGCCTATATCTTCCATGCTAGGTGGGTTATTCTCAAGAGGAGTGGACTCCGCTCCTCATTCACGAGAAAGAGCTGGTAATCGTTATGCCCAGTCCCATGAACCAAAAAGATCAAAGCAAATCAAAATAATTAAACAAAACTCCCCCAGGGCTGTTGTTAGTTGGAGGCACTCGTCGTTTCGAGCAAGCCACGGATTGATGCTTGTTGGTGGTTGGGGGAGTATAAACCTTTACCATTCTGTTTGGGAACTGCCTATAATGCATTTAGTATGGAAGATATAGCCATCTCATAGTTGTAGCATTGACAGCGAAAGTATGCCGCTCAAAATGTTATTCAATCTCTGTTTTAAAATCGAGCTCTGGCACCTCTACAAATCCCTGCTTCCCTCTGCGAAGGGCCTATCTATTTACTTTTATGTTGAGTCATCACCCTTCTTATTAAAAAGCACCCGCTGGAGAGCACACTCTCATTTGTATTCATTACTATTGGTTTATATTGGGTATGACTTGACTGGATCTCTTTTACCATGAATTACAATGTTTAGTTAGTCCTTGATCTTTAAAGGTGCTCTGCATTCATGTTTTGCGGTCTCAGAAAGGGCTAGCGAGATACCATTTTGTTATATCTTGTTATGATTGTTTTGAGAAAGTGTTGTCATCCGAGTTTTATTATTATGGCTCGCTAGCTGATTATGTTATGGATATGAGTAATTGTGAGACCGAAGTGTTATTGTGAGTATGGTTAGTTCATAATATTGGCTGAAACCTGAATGCTGGCTTTGAATGTTTACAACAACAAGAGCAAACAGAGTTTGTAAAAGTTTTTCTTTGTCACTTTCAGTCTATCAACTGAATTGCTTGAGGACAAGCAAAGGTTTAAGCTTGGGGGAGTTGATACGTCTCCAACGTATCTACTTTTCCAAACACTTTTGCCCTTGTTTTGGACTCTATCTTGCATGATTTGAATGAAACTAACCCGGACTGACGCTGTTTTCAGCAGAACTGCCATGATGTTGTTTTATGTGCAGAAAAGAAAAGTTCTCGGAATGTCCTGGAAATCCACGGAGGTACTTTTTGGAATTAATAAAAATTTCTGGGCGAAAGAAATACACCAGGGGGCCCACACCCTATCTACGAGATAGGGGGCGCCCCCCCTATAGGGCGCGCCCTCCTATCTCGTGGGCCCCTGGACCTCCATCGACCTCGAATCCAACTCCATCTCTTCCATCTCGGGGAGAAAAAAATCAAAGAGGAAGTTTCATCGCGTTTTATGACACGGAGCTGCCGCCAAGCCCTAATCTCTCTCGGGAGGGCTGATCTGGAGTCCGTTCGGGGCTCCGGAGAGGGGGATTCATCTCCGTCGTCATCATCAACCATCCTCCATCACCAGTTTTATGATGCTCACCGCCGTGCATGAGTAATTCCATCATAGGCTTGCTGGACGGTGATGGGTTGGATGAGATTTACCATGTAATCAAGTTAGTTTTGTTAGGGTTTGATCCCTAGTATCCACTATGTTCTAAGATTGATGTTGCTATGACTTTGCTATGCTTAATGCTTGTCACTAGGGCCCGAGTGCCATGATTTCAGATCTGAACCTATTATGTTTTCATGAATATATGTGTGTTCTTGATCCTATCTTGCAAGTCTATAGTCACCTATTATGTGTTATGATCCGACAACCCCGAAGTGACAATAATCGGGATACTTCTCGGTGATGACCGTAGTTTCAGGAGTTCATGTATTCACTATGTGTTAATGCTTTCGTCTGATTCTCTATTAAAAGGAGGCCTTAATATCCCTTAGTTTCCACTAGGACCCCGCTGCCACGGGAGGGTAGGACAAAAGATGTCATGCAAGTTCTTTTCCATAAGCACGTATGACTATTTATGGAATACATGCCTACATTACATTGATGAACTGGAGCTACTTCTGTGTCACCCTATGTTATAGCTATTACATGAGGAATCGCATCTAGCATAATTATCCATCACCGATCCATTGCCTACGAGCTTTTCACATATTGTTCTTCGCTTATTTACTTTTCCGTTGCTACTGTTACAACTACTACAAAAACCCAAAAACTATTATCTTTACTTTTGCCACCGCTACCATTACTATCATACTACTTTGCTACTAAATACTTTGCTACAGATACTAAGTTATCCAGGTGTGGTTGAATTGACAACTCAACTGCTAATACTCAAGAATATTCTTTGGCTCCCCTTGTGTCGAATCAATAAATTTGGGTTTAATACTTTACCCTCGAAAATTGTTGCAATCCCCTACAGTTGTGGGTTATCAACCGCCAGAGGGGAAGGAGCACCGCAAGCCCGAATTATATTATGATAGCATCCTGAAAGGATCCCGCCTTGTGGCGCAGCAATGCACCAAGGACATTATATTCCCTTGAATACATTCATGTTGTCCTATGTAATGTTGAACAATGTCATTTCTATTATTTGGTGACTGTTATTTGAAAGTTTTACATCTTGTGCGGCTGTTTTATATATTAATCCTGAGAGTTGGCCAGTCGTCGGCTTCTGTCCCCACATAGGAAGTACGGGGGTGTTCGGGATAAATCTGAGCACTATTTTATCCCAGTTGTGGGTCCTTGAAGGAGGTGTTCAGCGCAACGAACAAGGCAATCAGACTATAAGGCTTTATCGCTCTCACTTAGCCAGAGGAGTTTGTCAAAAGGAAGGTAGGCGCAGTGATACGTATCCAACGTATCTACTTTTCCAAACACTTTTCCCCTTGTTTTGTACTCTAACTTGCATGATTTGAATGAAACTAACCTGGACTGACGCTGTTTTCAGCAGAACTGCCATGATGTTGTTTTATGTGTAAAAAATAAAAGTTCTCGAAATGTCCTGGAAATCCATGGAGGCACTTTTCAGAATTAATAAGAATTTTTGGCGAAAGAATCAAGGCCAGGGGGCCCACGGGCTATCCACGAGACAGCCCCCCCCCTAGGGCGCGCCCTCCTATCTCGTGGGCCCCCTGGACCTCCTCCGACCTCAACTCCAACTCCATATATACCGTCTCGCGGACAAAAAAATCAGAGAGAAAGTTTCATCACATTTTACGATACGGAGCCGCCGCCAAGCCCTAATCTCTCTTGGGAGGGCTGATCTGGAGTCCGTTCGGGTCTCCGGAGAGGGGGATTCATCGCCGTTGTCATCATCAACCATCCTCCATCACCAATTTCATGATGCTCACCGTCGTGTGTGAGTAATTCCATCGTAGGCTTGCTGGACGGTGATGGGTTGGATGAGATTTACCATGTAATCAAGTTAGTTTTGTTAGGGTTTGATCCCTAGTATCCACTATGTTCTGAGACTGATGTTGCTATGACTTTGCTATGCTTAATGCTTGTCACTAGGGCCCGAGTGCCATGATTCCAGATCTGAACCTATTACGTTTTCATGAATATATGTGTGTTCTTGATCCTATCTTGCAAATCTATAGTCACCTATTATGTGTTATGATCCGACAACCCCGAAGTGACAATAATCGGGATACTTCTCGGTGATGACCGTAGTTTGAGGAGTTCATGTATTCCCCATGTGTTAATGCTTTGGTCGGGTTCTCTATTAAAAGGAGGCCTTAATATCCCTTAGTTTCCGCTAGGACCCCGCTGCCACGGGAGGGTAGGACAAAAGACGTCATGCAAGTTCTTTTCCATAAGCACGCATGACTATTTACGGAATACATGCCTACATTACATTGATGAACTGGAGCTAGTTCTATATCACCCTATGTTATAACTATTACATGAGGAATCGCATCCGGCATAATTATCCATCACTGATCCATTGCCTACGAGCTTTTCATATATTGTTCTTCGCTTATTTACTTCTCCGTTGCTACTGTTAAAACTACTACAAAAACCCAAAAACATTTATCTTTACTGTTGCTACTGTTACCATTACTATCATACCACTTTTGCTACTAAACACTTTGTTACAGATACTAAGTTATCCAGGTGTGGTTGAATTGACAACTCAACTACTAATACTCAAGAATATTCTTTGGCTCCCCTTGTGTCGAATCAATAAATTTGGGTTGAATACTCTACCCTCGAAAGCTGTTGCAATCCCCTATACTTGTGGGTTATCAAGACTAATTTCTGGCGCCGTTGCCGGGGAGCATAGCTCTATTCTCTGAGTCACTTGGGGATTTATATCTACTGATCACTATGAAGAACTTGAAAGACGCTAAGACCAAGATTTTTCCCTCAACTACGAGGGGAGGTAAGGAACTGCCATCTAGCTCTGCACTAGATTCTCCTTCTGATATGAGTAAGCTTGCGACACCTAAACCTGCTACTGCTATGAATTCTGATATGCCGCATGTTATTGACGATGCCACTTCTGCTATGCATGATGAAACTACTTCTGTGCGTGATACTACTTTGCCATTAGGTGAATTTCTTGATGAACATCTTGCTAGAGTTAGGGAGAATGAAATTACTGAAGATGCTATTATTGATGATAGTGATGATGAAAATTCTCCTAATGATTATGTATTGCCTGTTGTTCCTGAGGGTTATGTTATGAATGAAGAAGCTGCTAGAGCTATCTTTGCTTGCAATGATAGATATGATCTTAAGAAATTATTAGCTAAATGGAAGTAGCAATCTCTTAATGCTAGAATGAAACCTGACCCTGCTTTTGCTACTTCACCTATCTGTGTTACTGATAAGGATTATGAATTCTCTGTTGATCCTGAGATTATTAGTCTAGTTGAATCTGATCCTCTTTATGGCCTTGAATCTGAAACTGTTGTGGCACATCTTACCAAGTTGAATGATATAGCTACCCTGTTCACTCATGATGAAAGATCTCGCTCTTTTTATATCCTTAAGATTTTTCCGTTCTTGTTAAAGGGTGATGCTAAGACTTGGTATAATTCTCTTGCTCCTGGTTGTGTGCGTAGTCCCCAGGATATGATTTATTACTTCTCTGCTAAATATTTCCCTGCTCATAAGAAACAAGCTGCCTTGCGGGAAATATATAATTTTGTGCAAATCAAAGAAGAGAGGCTCCCATAAACTTGGGGGAGGCTTCTCCGATTACTTAATGCTTTGCCTGATCATACTCTCAAGAAAAATGAAATACTTGATATCTTTTATAATTGACTAACCGATGCTTCCAAGGACTACTTGGATAGTTGTGTTGGTTGTGTTTTCAGGGAAAGAATAGTCAACGAAGCTGAATTACTATTGAATAATATGTTGACTAATGAAAATAATTAGACTCTTCCTGAGCCAATTCCTGAGGCAATTCCTGAACCAATTGAGCCAACTCCTGAGCCTATTCCTAAACCCACTCCAAAGAAGAGAGGTGGTTTATTTCTCAGTCCTAAAGATATGCAAGAGGCAAAGAAATCAATGAAAGAAAAATGTATTAAAGCTGAAGATGTTAAGAATTTACCACCTATTGAAGAAATACGTGGTCTTAATATACCGCCTGTTGAAGAACCACATTGTCTTGATAACCCGACATAGGTAGTAAAGGTAAATTCTCTCTATAGATATGATAAAGATGAAATCCCATCTACTAAATTTCATAGCCCTTGCTTAGATGAATTTGATGATTTCATGAATAGACAAGCAAATTTCAATGATTATGTTGGTATAGAGTTAAAGAATAATGCTTTCGAGATATGATGCGTGAGCGATAACTTGGCTAGAGTTAAAGGTGAACTTCAACTAATTAGCAAATATGCGTCTATGGTTGCTACTCAAGATGAGCAAGTACTTAAAGCTCAAAGTGATTTGCTTCAGGAATTAAATAATAAAAATGACTTTATTGTTAGAGTGTCTACTAGAACTGGTAGAATGACTCAGGAACCTTTGTATCCTGAAGGCCACCCTAAGAGAATCGAGCAAGATTCTCAGAGAAATAATTTAGAGGCACCTAGTTCTTCCAAAAAGAAGAAAAGGAAAGATGATAGGACTTTGCATGCTTCTAGTGAACCTACTGTAGACACACCTGAGAATCCCAATGATAATTCTATCTCTGATGCTGAAACACAATAAGGTGATGAACATGAACCTAGTGATGCTAATGATAATGTTCATGTCGATGCTCAACCTAGCAAAAACAATGAAGTAGAGGTTGAACCTGCTGTTGATCTTGATAACCCACAATCAAAGAATCAACGTTATGATAAGAGAGATTTTGTTGCTAGGAAGCACGGTAGAGAAAGAGAACCATGGGTTCAGAAACCCATGCCCTTTCCTCCTAAACCATCCAAGACAAAGGATGATGAGGATTTTGAGCGCTTTACTGAAATGATTAGACCTATTTTCTTACGTATGCGCTTAACTGATATGGTTAAAGTAAAACCTGTTACTGCAATGAATTCTGATATGTCGCATGTTATCGATGATGCCACTTCTGCTATGCATGATGAAACTACTTCTGTGTGTGATACTAATTTGCCATTAGGTGAATTTCTAGATGAACAACTTGCTAGAGTTAGGGGGAATGAAAATATTGAAGAACCTATTATTGATGATAGTGATGATGAATGTTCCCCCAATGATTTTGTATTACCTGTTGTTCCTAAGGGTTATGTTATGAACAAAGAAGCTGCTGAAGCTATTCTTGCTTGCAATGATAGAAATGATCTTAAGAAATTATTAGCTAAATGGAAGCAGCAGCCTCTTAATGCTAGAATGAAACCCGATCCTACTTTTGCTACTTCACCTATCTGTGTTACTGATAAGGATTATGAATTCTCTGTTGATCCTGATATTATTACTTTAGTTGAATCTGGTCCTTTTTATGGCCTTGAATCTGAAACTGTTGTGGCACATCTTACCAAGTTGAATGATATAGCCACCCTATTTACTCATGATGAGAAGTCTCGCTATTTATATATCCTTAAGATATTCCCGTTCTCATTAAAGGGTGATGCTAAGACTTGGTATAATTCTCTTGTTCCTGGTTGTGTGCATAGTCCCTAGGATATGATTTATTACTTCTCTGCTAAATATTTCCCTGCTCATAAGAAACAAGCTGCCTTGCGAGAAATATATAATTTTGTGCAAATTAAAGAAGAGAGTCTCCCACAAGCTTGGGGGAGGCTTCTCCAGTTACTTAATGCTTTGCCTGATCATCCTCTTAAGAAAAATGAAATACTTGATATCTTTTATAATGGACTAACCGATGCTTCCAAGGACCACTTGGATAGTTGTGCTGGTTGTGTTTTTAGGGAAAGAACAGTCGACGAAGCTGAAATATTATTGAATAATATGTTGACTAATGAAAATAATTGGAATCTTCCTGAGCCAGTTCCTGAAGTAATTCCTGAACCAATTGAGCCAACTCCTGAGTCTGTTCCTAAACCCACTCCGAAGAAGAGAGGTGTTTTATTTCTCAGTCCTGAAGATATGCAAGAGGCAAAGAAATCAATGAAAGAAAAAGGTATTAAAGCTGAAGAAGTTAATAATTTACCACCTATTGAAGAAATACATGGTCTTAATTTACCGCCTGAAGAACCACATTGTCTTGATAACCCGACACAGGTAGTAAAGGTAAATTCTCTCTATAGATATGATAAAGATGAAATACCCTCTACTAAATTTCATAGCCCATTCTTAGATGAATTTGATGACTTTATGGCTAGACAAGAAATTTTTAATGCCTATGTTGGTAGAGAGTTAAAGAATAATGCTTTCGAGATAGGACGCATAGGTGATAATCTGGCTAGAGTTAAAGATGAACTTCACCGTGTTAGCAAATATGCTTCTATGGTTGCTACCCAAGCTGAGCAAGTAGTCAAAGCTCAAAATGATTTGTTTGATGAATTGAATAATAAAAATGACTTGGCCGTTAGAGTGGCTACTAGAACTGGTAGAATGACTCAGGAACCTTTGTATCTTGAAGGCCACCCTAAAAGAATTGAACAAGATTCTCAGAATAATAATCTAGATGTTCCTAGATCTTCTAAGAAGAAGAAAAAGAAGAATGATAGGACTTTGCAAACTTCTAGTGAACCTAATGTAGAAACACTTGAGAATCCCAATGATATTTCTATCTCTGATGCTGAAACACAATCCGGAGATGAGCATGAACCTGATGATAATGCTAATGATGATGTTCATGTAGATGCTCAACCTAGTAATAGCAATGATGTAGAGATTGAACCTGATGTTGATCTTGATAACCCACAATCAAAGAATCAATGTTATCATAAGAGAGAATTTGTTGCTAGGAAGCACGGTAAAGAAAGAGAACCATGGGTTCAGAAACCCATGCCCTTTCCTCCTAAACCATCCAAGTCAAATGATGATGAGGATTTTGAGCATTTTGCTGAAATGATTAGACCTATTTTCTTACGTATGCGCTTAACTGACATGCTTAAAGTAAATCCTTATGCTAAGTATATGAAGGATCTCATCACTAATAAAATAAAGATACCGGAAGCTGAAATTTCTACCATGCTTGATAATTACACTTTTAAGGGTGGAATACCAAAGAAACTTGGAGATCCTGGTGTTCCGACTATACCATGCTCCATTAAAAGAAATTATGTTAGAACTTCTTTATGTGATCTTGGAGCCGGTGTTAGTGTTATGCCTCTCTCTTTATATCGTAGACTTGAATTGAATAAGTTGACACCTACTGAAATATCTTTGCAAATGGCTGATAAATCAACTGCTATACCTGTCGATATTTGTGAGGACGTGCCTGTTGTTGTTGCGAATGTTACTATCTTAACAGACTTTGTTATTCTTGATATTCCCGAGGATGATAGTATGTCTATTATCCTTGGTAGACCTTTTCTTAATACTGCAGGGGCTATTATTGATTGCAACAAAGGCAATGTCACTTTTCATGTTAATGGCAATGAGAATACGGTACACTTTCCGAGGAAACAATCTCAAGTTCATAGCATCAATTCTATTGAAAAAGTTCCAACTATCATTTTTGGAGGTTTTGAATTTCCTCTTCCTACTGTCAAGAAAAAGTATGATATTCTTATTGTTGGGGATTTTCATATCCCCGTTGAGGTAACTTAGTGTTATTCAAAATTTCTTCGGTTCCGTGTTATTCGGAATGAGTTTGTTAACAAGACTTGATCAACCTTGTTAGCGGGTTCATTTTGATGATCACGAGATGGATGAAACTAGAAGGCACAATCTTCTGTACCCTCTTTTTACTCTCTGTTAATTAGAATAAATAAAGCAAAATAGTATTATCTGTCTATTTTCTGAATTATCCGTGCATTAAAAGAATAGTCCAAAAAAAGTGCTCCAAATGCCCTGCAAATTTAGTATGATTTTTTCTGGAATATTTGAGGATTTTAGGCACTGAAAACACTGCAGGAGGGGCAAGCACCAGGCCACGAGAGAGGAGGGTGCCCCCCTGTAGGGCGCGCCACCCTGTCTCGTGGGCCCCTGGTGGCTCCTGTCCACTTATGCCAGCACCCACACACTCCATCTTCTACCCAAAAAAAGCCCCATCTAGCTCAAGAACGAGTTCTAGCTCATTTTGCTGCGATTTTCGATCTCCTTGCTCAAAGCTCCATTCACAAAACTGCTTTGGGAGACTGTTGCTTGGTATGTGACTCCTCCATTGGTCCAATAAGTTTTTGTTTTGGTGCTTTATTCATTGAAATTTTTTGCTGCTTTGGTGACCCTGTTCTTGAGCTTGCATGTTAAATTTTTGAGGTCCCAAGCAATACCAATGCATGATATGGGTTGTAGGCACTTGTAGGAGTAGTTGCTATTAATCTTGTTTAGTTTTATGCACTTTTAGTTTGAAGTTACTAAATTTTCAGAAAAAGAAATATGCTTAGGAGAATGTACCAAGGTGGTTCCTTGGCAAAGAAAGGGCCAAGGATTGCTATACGTGAGCAAGACGTTGAATTGCCGAGGAATGCATACATATGGGCTTGTGAGTGGCCATCTGATGATTTTATGGCCGAAGTAGGCTTCAAGGAGGAATTTGACGCGTATGTGTGTCATGCTGAGCTGGAGGACTTCTTACAAGATAAGTGTCCTCAATACTCTCAATTGACTGATTCCTTTGTGCGGAGGTTTAAATATAACTGTACGCGTAATTCTCCTAGTGTCCTATTAGATATTTATGATACATCTTATACCATGGACTTAGAGGATTTTACAACTGCTTGCAAACTCCCGCAGTGGGGTAATATTAATGATCCTCCCAAATCTGAATTTAGAGATTTCCTTGCGAATATTACTTTGGGAGAATCTAGGGACGTAGCACAAGCTACATTACTTTGCTCTCTTTATTGGTAGACGCATTAACGGTAAGGACGAGGTATGTCACATGTGTGCCCCCGATCTTTGTGTCCTCAAGAGTGCGGTGTTCGGTTTTAAAGGTTATAATTTAGGGGCAATAGTTGCACGTAGGTTGCAGAATAATAGTAGAAAGGGAAATTTCTTTGGAGGAATTTACGCAACCCGTGTGGCTAATTTTCTTGGTATAGCCCCACGAGAAGGAGATATGATAATGCCTCCTGTTTATTTGGATAAAGAAGCTATGTTTAGTCATCAATTTCTTGACAGGAATGAACAATTCTTCCTTATCGACTAATCTATGACAAACGCAATGTCGTCCCTGTTACTCTTCCTGCTCCCTACCTTTTTGATTATTAGGCAAAAGGAAGATATGTTGTCACCAGACAGGAAGCAGCTGAATACGAGAGGGGAGTGGTGGCAGCTCGCCAACACGCTGCAGCTCAGGAGACGATTGCCACTGCATCCCATTACGACCCCAGTTTCACTTATGGATATCAGCCAGGCGATCCTTGGTATTAAACCAACTTAGGCCAAAAGCCTAAGCTTGGGGGAGTACGTATTTCCCACCGACTTTACATTCATGTTCACACACTAGTCGTCGGTGCTCATACTCTTTCATTGCATTCTCCATGCTAGTTTAAATTTCTTTTTCTAGTCTACTTCTTGTGTTTGATAAACCTTAAGAAAAACCAAAAAAATTAGTTAGTTTAATTTCCTTGCTTGTAGTAGAAATTAAAATGAAAATCCAAAAAGATTTCTCGTTCTTCTTTTACTTGTTGGGAGCTTCCCGTGTAAATAGTTTTATTTTCTTTTCTTTCCTTTGGGGGTCGAGAAGACCATATTGAAAATGCTTAGTGGCTCTTATATGCATGATTGTTTATTTAATTTAGAGCCCATATTACTTGTTTTCTCTCTTGAGTTGAATGCTTGCAGATTCCAGCTTAGTCCAATGCACATGCACTCTTATTATTATACACATCGTTCGGTCGTGCAAGTGAAAGGCAATAATGACGATATATGATTGACTTATTGGGATGAGAAAAGCTGGTATGAACTCGACCTCTCTTGTTTTTGTAAATATGATGAGTTCATCGTTCCTGAGTCAGCTATTATGAAGTAAACATATTTGCAATGAAAATTAGAGATTATAGTTACTTGTGCCATGCTTGATTAGCTATGAGTTATAATGGTTTACCTTGCGTGCCAACATGCTATTAGAATGATTATGATGTGGTATGATGGGATGGTATCCTCCTTTGAATGAATTGAGTGACTCGACTTGGCACATGTTCACGCATGTAATTGAATCAAATCAACATAGCCTTCACGATATTTATGTTCATGGTGGATTATATCCTACTCATGCTTGTACTCGGTGTAAATTAATTTTAATGCATGCTTACGACTGTTGTCGCTCTCTCAGTTGGTCGCTTCCTAGTCTTTTGCTAGCCTTCACATGTACTAAGCGGGAATACTGCTTGTGCATCCAAACTCCTTAAACCCCAAAGTTGTTCCATATGAGTCCACTATACCTACCTATATGCGGTATTTACCTGCCGTTCCAAGTAAATTTGTATATGCCAAACTCCAAACCTTCAAATGAAATTCTATTTTGTATGCTCGAGCAGCTCATGTAACAACTAGGGCTGCCTATATCTTCCATGCTAGGTGGGTTATTCTCAGAGGAGTGGACTCCGCTCCTCATTCACGAGAAAGGGCCGGTAACCGGGATGCCCAGTCCCATGATACAAAAAGATCAAAGCAAATCAAAATAATTAAACAAAACTCCCCCAGGGCTGTTATATGTTGGAGGCACTCGTTGTTTCGAGCAAGCCATGGATTGATGTTTGTTGGTGGTTGGGGGAGTATAAACCTTTACCATTCTGTGTGGGAACTGCCTATAATGCATGTAGTATGGAAGAAACAGCCAACTCATAGTTGTTGCGTTGACAGCGGAAGTATGCCGCTCAAAATGTTATTCAATCTCTATTTTTTAAAATCGAGCTATGGCACCTCTACAAATCCCTGCTTCCCTCTGCGAAGGGCCTATCTATTTACTTTTATGTTGAGTCATCACCCTTCTTATTAAAAGCACCAGCTAGAGAGCACACTGTCATTTACATTCATTATTATTGATTTATATTGTGTATGACTTGACTGGGTCTCTTTTACCATGAATTACAATGTTTAGTCAGTCCTTGATCTTTAAAGGTGCTCTGCATTTATGTTTTGAGGTCTCAGAAAGGGCTAGCGAGATACCATTTTGTTATATCATGTTATGATTATTTTGAGAAAGTGTTGTCATCCGAGTTTTATTATTATGGCTCGCTAGCTGATTATGCTACTGATATGAGTAATTGTGAGACCTATGTGTTATTGTGAGTATGGTTAGTTTGTAATATTTACTGAAACTTGAATGTTGGCTTTTCATGTTTACAACAACAAGAGCAAACAGAGTTTGTAAAAGTTTTTCTTTATCACTTTCAGTTTATCAACTGAATTGCTTGAGGACAAGCAAAGGTTTAAGCTTGGGGGAGTTGATACGTCTCCAACGTATCTACTTTTCCAAACACTTTTGCCCTTGTTTTGGACTCTAACTTGCATGATTTGAATGAAACTAACCCGGACTGACGCTGTTTTCAGCAGAACTGCCATGATGTTGTTTTACGTGTAGAAAATAAAAGTTCTCAGAATGTCCTAGAAATCCATGGAGGCACTGTTCAGAATTAATAAGAATTTTTGGTGAAAGAATCAAGGCCAGGGGGCCCACGGGTTGTCCTCGAGAGAGGGGGCGCCCCCCCCCCCCTAGGGCGTGCCCTCCTATCTCGTGGGCCCCCTGGACCTCCTCCGACCTCAACTCCAACTCCATATATACCATCCCGTGGAGAGAAAAATCAAAGAGAAAGTTTCATCGCGTTTTACCATACGGAGCTGCCGCCAAGCCCTAATCTCTCTCGGGAGGGCTGATCTGGAGTCCGTTCGGGGCTCCGGAGAGGGGGATTCATCGCCGTCGTCATCATCAACCATCCTCCATCACCAATTTCATGATGCTCACCGCCGTGCGTAAGTAATTCCATCGTAGGCTTGCTGGACGGTGATGGGTTGGATGAGATTTACCATGTAATCAAGTCAGTTTTGTTAGGGTTTGATCCCTAGTATCCACTATGTTCTGAGATTGATGTTGCTATGACTTTGCTATGCTTAATGCTTGTCACTAGGGCCCGAGTGCCATGATTTCAGATCTGAACCTATTATGCTTTCATGAATATATGTGTGTTCTTGATCCTATCTTGCAAGTCAATAGTCACCTATTATGTGTTATGATCTGACAACCCCGAAGTGACAATAATTGGGATACTTCTTGGTGATGACCGTAGTTTGAGGAGTTCATGTATTCACCATGTGTTAATGCTTTGGTCCGTTTCTCTATTAAAAGGAGGCCTTAATATCCCTTAGTTTCCACTAGGACCCCGCTGCCACGGGAGGGTAGGACAAAAGACGTCATGCAAGTTCTTTTCCATAAGCACGCATGACTATTTACGGAATACATGCCTACATTACATTGATGAACTGGAACTAGTTCTATATCACCCTAAGTTATAACTATTGCATGAGGAATCGCATCCGGCATAATTATCCATCACTGATCCATTGCCTACGAGCTTTTCATATATTGTTCTTTGCTTATTTACTTTTCCGCTGCTACTGTTATAACTACTACAAAAACCCAAAAACATTTATCTTTACTGTTGCTACTGTTACCATTACTATGATACCACTTTTTCTACTAAACACTTTGCTGCAGATACTAAGTTATCCAGGTGTGGTTGAATTGACAACTCAACTGCTAATACTCAAGAATATTCTTTGGCTCCCCTTGTGTCGAATCAATAAATTTGGGTTGAATACTCTACCCTCCAAAGCTGTTGCGATCCCCTATACTTGTGGGTTATCACACAGCCCTTGGTGTTCAGAAGACCGCACTAGGGGCTCTATAAGCACCTGATCGGAAGAAAAGCCGATTATTCGCACACTGCATTAGTTATCGCATAGTGCAGAAGAAATCCTTAAAGATTTTGCAACCTCTCGAACAGCTGACCAGCTCTCGCCGTATCATGACAGTCAGTTTTCAGCTTTCTCCACTGAGGCGCTCATCTGGCAGAACTGAGACACAATCGCAGTAGTTCTCCCTTTACTACCCTAGCCGATATAGCGGAACGTAGGGTAGCAAGCACAGGAGACGGGCAATCCAACTATTGACCCAAGACATGATTCGGAGCTGATGCATATAATGCTATAAGTTCGGGGTGCTGAACGACCGTGAAGGTGTTCGGACTTTATTGCCGTATTATGGGTGCAACGAGGCCCCTGGCATATTAGGGCATATCGAAGTGTATGGATGCCATTTGACAAAGAGTGGCAATAAGAAACAACAGCAAATAAGCGTTATATAAAGCCACATGTCGTAATGAAACAATACGTTGATGCGTATGAATACAAGTAATGTGATAAAAAGAAATATGACTTCAGAACCTGTTGAGACCAGGTGGGGAAGGCTATGTGCGGATCCGGGTTGTAATCGGATGGTCATCGAGGGGTATATTTAAGGATTCCCTTACTCGCTCCAGCTGGTTCCCTCCTTGGTATATTCGTCTCCTCACTGGTCTGGTCGTCATGCCGCCGGTCCTGGCCTACACAAAAGTGGACCTGGAAAAAAAATGCAAAAAAACGTTGGTGTGCCATGTAGCGGTTAAGCCGCATTGTATGACTTATCCTAGATTTCCCTCCGTCTACTGCCGGAGTGTTTAATTGAGCTCCTGACGAGCCGGGCTATCCTGTCGCGAAGTAGTTCGGACTCCTTTGACGGTGTTCGGAAGCTTGGCCGTCGACTCAAGGTTCGATTGAAAGATGCCACTCTTTGCGTCTACTGATAAAGCGGCAGTGTACTCTTCGGCACGGAGGGAGTGTTCGGCCTTTCCATTAACTTTTATGACGCCGCGTGGATCGGCCATCTTGAGCTTAAGGTAAGCATAATGTGGCACTGTGTTGAATAAAGCAAACGTGGTTCGTCCGAGCAGTGCATGATAGTTACTTCGAAAAGAGACAATGTCGAAGATTAACTCTTCGGAACGGTAATTATCCAGTGGTCCAAAGGCTACCTCCAGAGTTATGGAGCCTGTAAAACAGGCCTCCACACCTGGTATAACACCTTTAAAGGTGGTTTTAGTGGGTTTGATCATTGAAGAATCGATACCCATCTTATGCACTGTGTCCTGATACAGCAGGTTCAGACTGTTGCCACAGTCCATAAGGACTCGTGTGAGGTGGAATCCGTCAATTATTGGGTCAAGGACTAGTGTGGACGAATTGCCCTTACTGGTACTGGCCGGGCGATCGTACAGTCAAAGGTGATCGGGACGGATGACCATAGCTTATACTTTGGGGTGACTGGCTCAGTTGCGTCGTCATCCCTCAGAGTGCACATCCGCTCCTGCTTGGAAATATGGGTGGCATTTATCATATTCACCGTTTTGATTTGCGGAGGAAACTTCTTCTGCCCTCCAGTGTTCGGCGGCCTGGGCTCCTTGTCATCGTCCTTGCTTTGCGACACCTTCTCCTTGTTTTCGGCATCTCACATGCCCACCTGTTTGAAGACCCAACATTCTCTGTTGGTATGATTGGCTGGTGTTCCTGGGGTGCCATGAATTTGGCATGGACGGTCGAGTATACGGTCCAGTCTAGACGTGCCTAGCTATTTCTTTTAAATGGCTTCTTCCATTGACCAGGCTTGGAGCCACTGAATCCGGCATTGACGACTGTATCTTAGAGGTTGTCGCTGTTATTCCATCGCTTGTGTTTGCTGCGTTGGGGCTTGCTGTTGCTTCTTGCTTCAGGAGCCCCCCGTTTGCTTGAGGTGCTGCCGTTACGAGCCAACCAGCTATCTTCGCCCACGCAAAATCGGGTCATGAGTGTCGTGAGGGCTGCCATTGATATTGGCTTCTCCTGGTCGAGGTGTCGGGCAAGCCATTCGTCGTGGATGTTATTCTTAAAGGCCGCTAGGGCTTCGGTACCCGGACAGTCGACAATTTGGTTCTTTTTAGTTAGGAACTGAGTCCAAAATTTCTTGGATGACTCTCCGGGCTGTTGGGTTATATGACTTAAATCATCAACATCCGATGGCCGCACATAAGTGCCCTGGAAGTTATCCAGGAATGTGTCTTCCAGGTTCTACCAACTTCCAATAGAGTTGGCCGGCAAACTATTCAGCCAATGTCGAGCTGGTCCCTTGAGTTTTAGTGGGAGCTACTTTTTTAGGGAATTTAGTGGGAGCTACTTGATGGCATGTAGATCATCGTCGCGGGCCATGTGAATGTGGAGAAGGAAATCTTCTATCCATATTGCGGGGTCCGTAGTCCCATCGTAGGGCTCGATATTAACAGGCTTAAACCCCTCTGGGAATTCATGTTCCATTACTTCATTAGTGAAGCATAGCGGGTGTGTGGTGCCTTTATGTCGGGCTACATCACGACGCAGTTCAAATGAGTCTGGTCTGTTGTATTCAGCCCAGCCGGATTTGTATTTAGTATATCCGGCGTGGCGATCATCATCATGCGTTGGAGCACGCCCCCTTGATCCGTAGATCGATCTTGGTTGTCCTGCTTTGTTTTCCAATTCGTCTCGCAGGTCATGCATGTAGCCCCGGGTCTTCGTGTTTTTATTTGTTTGGCGACGGGGTGCGGGCTGGTGTTCGGGCTGATGCGTCGCTTTGTCTCGGCCACGAGGTGGCCAGTCAGCCCCATCTTGCACAGGTAATGTAGGCTCTAGTGCCTCCTCGTAGAATTGAGGTAACAACCTGCGCTTCGGGTAACTTTTGGTTGGTCGCTCGAGTCCGTATTCCTCGGCTGCTGGGACCTTACTCCATCTATCGGTTAGCAGATCTTGATCAGCTTGAAGCTGCTACTATTTTTTCTTCAGGCTTTTTGCAGTGGCTATAAGCCGGCGCTTAAAGCGCTCCTTCTCGACAGGATCCTCAGGCACGATAAATTCTTCGTCGCCGAGGCTCACCTTGTCTTCGGAGAGAGGCATATAATTGTCATCCTCTGAGTCTCCATCCATTGCCTATTCCTCAGGGCTATATTGCCCATCCTCACGTCCGGCTTGCTCCAAGCTTGGCTAGGCAGGATTGTTTTCGTCTTCGGCATCATCCGGAGTGTTATCGTCTCTTGTGCCGGTATCGCTGTTTTTGCTGTGGCGGGGCTTAGAGCGGCGTCGCTGATGTCGGTGCTTAGATTGCTTCTCAGGGGGATTATCCTCCGTTGCCTCATCGCCATTACGTTGTTTGGGTGTGTCCACCATATATATATATATATATATCATATGATGAGGTGGGTGTCCAGCGCCCTGTGGCGGTGGTACCTGTTCTTCTCCGACATCGTCGTCTCTACCGTCGATGTCTTCGGAGTCGAAATCATGCATGTCGGTTAATTCGTCGACAGCGGCTACTAAGTGGGTGGTGGGTGGGTAACGAATTTCTTCATCGTCCGCTTCCCACTCAAGCCGGACATAGTTCGGTCGGGAGTCTCCTGATAGGGAGAGAGATTTTAACGAGTTTAGCACGTCGCCCAAGGGTGAGTGCTGGAAAATATCCGCGGAGGTAAACTCCATGATCGGTGCCCACTCAGGTTCCATAGGCACGTATGCGCGCGGTTCAGAGCCTATGGCCGGAGACGAGTCCGAGGGTCCGATGACACAGACCTCATTGGAGCCGAAGTCTGTGTTCGACTCTATTGCCAATGAATATGCGGCCTCCGTGGCGGGGTCCATCCACCCGTCCTCGAACGGCACGATCTACTCTGGATTTAGAGTCGGGGTAGCTGCAGGTGTGATATCCTGGACACAGTCCGACGGCAGATCTAGGTCATGCTCATCCTAGCTATACGGTGCACCTGTCATGGGCTCGAATCGGTCGAAGATCAAGTATCCGCGGATATCGGCAGTGTAGTTCAGGCTTCCAAACCTGACCTGATGGCCAGGGGCGTAGCTATCGATCTGCTCCAGATGGCCAAGCGAGTTGGCCCGCAGTGCGAAGCCGCCGAATACGAAGATCTGTCCGGGGAGGAAAGCCTCACCCTGGATCGCATCGTTGTGGATGATTGAAGGAGCCATCAAGCCTTACCGCGACGACATAGTGGATCTCTCAATGAAAGCACCAATTTCGGTGTCAAAACCAGCGGATCTCGGGTAGTGGATCCCGAACTATGCGTCTAAGGCTAATTGTAACAGGAGGCAGGGGACACAATGTTTACCCAGGTTCGGGCCCTCTCTATGGAGGTAATACCCTACTTCCTGCTTGATTGATCTTGATGATATGAGTATTACAAGAGTTGATCTACCACGAGATCGTAGAGGCTAAACCCTAGAAGCTAGTCTATGATTCTGATTATTGTTGTTGTCCTACGGACTAAACCCTCTGGTTTATATAGACACTGGAGGGGTCTAGGGTTACATAGAGTCGGTTACAGAGAAATTAATCTACATATCCGAATCGCCAAGCTTGCCTTCCATGCAAAGGAGAGTCCCACCCGGACACGAGACGAAGTCTTCAATCTTGTATCTTCATAGTCCAACAGTCCGGCATAAGCATATAGTCCGGTTGTTCGAGGACCCCCTAATCCAAGACTCCCTCAATACCCGCCACGAGCATCAACACTCATTGGACCGCATACATCGGTATGTATTATTTCCAATAAGTTATTAGCTCGTTCCATTGTTCCGAAGAACGGAGTTTTAGTCATCTTTCCCACAAGGCACGTTTCACAAGTATCAAATGATTCATAATCAAGTGATTCCAAAAGTCCATCTTTATGGAGTTTCTTCATGCACTTTACACCGATATGACCCAAACGGTAGTGCCACAAAGAAGTTGCACTATCATTATCAACTTTGCATCTTTTGACATCAATATTATGAATATGTGTATTACCACGATCGAGATTCAATAAACCATCAACATTGGGTGTATGACCATAGAAGGTTTTATTTATGTAAACAGAATAACAATTATTCTCTATCTTAGATGAATAATTGTACTGCAATGAACATGATGTAATCATATTCATGATCAACGCAAACACCAAATAACATTTATTTAGGTTCAACACTAATCCTGAAAGTATAGGGAGTGTGTGATGATGATCATATCAATCTTGGAACCACTTCCAACACACATTATCACTTCATCCTCAACTGGTCTCTATTTATTCTGCAACTGTTGTTTCGAGTTACTAATCTTAGCAACTGAAAAAGTATCAAATACCCAGGGGTTATTACAAGCACTAGTAAGGTACACATCAATAACATGTATATCAAATATATCTTTGTTCACTTTTCCATCCTTCTTATCCGCCAAATATTCGGGGTAGTTCCGCTTCCAGTGAGCATTTTCTTTGTAGTAGAAGCACTCAGTTTTAGGCTTAGGTCCAACTTTGGGCTTCTATACGGGAGTGACAACTTGCTTGCCATTCTACTTGCAGTTCACTTTCCTTCCCTTTGTCCTTTTCTTTAAACTAGTGGTCTTGTCAATCATCAACACTTGATGCTTTTTCTTGATTTCTACCTTCGTCGATTTCAGCATCATGAAGAACTTAGGAATCATTTTCGTCATCCCTTGCATACTATAGTTCATCATGAAGTTACAGTAACTTGGTGATGGTGACTAGAGAACTCTGTCAATCACTATCTTATCTGGAAGATTAACTCCCAATTGATTCAAGCAATTGTAGTACCCAGACATTCTAAGCACATGCTCACTAGCTGAGCAATTCTCCTCCATCTTTTAGGCGAAGTACTTGTCAGAGGTGTCATAACTCTTGACACGGGCATTGATACGTCTCCAACGTATCTATAATTTTTGATTGTTCCATGCTATTATATTATCTGTTTTGGATGTTTGATGGGCTTTATTATACACTTTAATACTATTTTTGGGACTAACCTATTAACCGGAGGCCCAGTCCAACTTGCTGTTTTTTGCCTATATTAGTGTTTCGCAGAAAAGGAATATCAAACGGAGTCCAAACGGAACGAAACCTTCGGGAGAGTCGTTTTTGGAACAAACGCAATCCAGGAGACTTGGAGTGGGCGTCAAGGAAGCAACGAGGCGGCCATGAGGCAGGGAGACGCGCCCCCACCCTCATGGGCCCCTCGTGGCTCCCATGACCGACTTCTTTCACCTATATATACTCATATACCCTGAAAACATCCGAGAGCACCACGAAACCCTATTTCCACCGCGGCAACCTTCTGTACCCATGAGATCCCATCATGGGGCCTTTTCCGGCACTCCGCCGGAGGGGGAATCAATCACGGAGGGCTTCTACATCAACACCATAGCCTCTCCGATGAAGTGTGAGTAGTTTACCTCAAACCTTCGGGTCCATAGTTATTAGCTAGATGGCTTCTTCTCTCTCTTTGGATCTCAATACAAAGTTCTCCTCGATATTCTTGGAGATCTATTCGATGTAATACTTTTTGCGGTGTGTTCGTCGAGATCCGATGAATTGTGGGTTTATGATCAAGATTGTCTATGAACAATATTTGAATCTCCTCTGAATTCTTTTATGTATTATTTGTTATCTTTGCAAGTCTCTTCGAATTATCAGTTTGGTTTGGCCTACTAGATTGATATTTCTTGCAATGGGAGAAGTGCTTAGCTTTGGGTTCAATCTTGCGGTGTCCTTTCCCAGTGACAGCAGGGGCAGCAAGGCACGTATTGTATTGTTGCCATCGAGGATAAAAAGATGGGGTTTATATCATATTGCTTGAGTTTATCCCTCTACATCATGTCATCTTGCCTAATGTGTTACTCTGTTCTTTTGAACTTAATACTCTAGATGCATGCTGGATAGCGGTCGATGTGTGGAGTAATAGTAGTAGATGCAGAATCGTTTCGATCTACTTGTCGCAGACGTGATGCCTATATACATGATCATGCCTAGATATTCTCATAATTATGCACTTTTCTATCAATTGCTCTACAGTAATTTGTTCACCCACCGTAATACTTATGCTATCTTGAGAGAAGCCACTAGTGAAACCTATGGCCCCTGGGTCTATTTTCCATCATATAAGTTTCTGATCTATTTTATTTTGCAATCTTTACTTTCCAATCTATATCATAAAAATACCAAAAATATTTATCTTATTATCTCTATCAGATCTCACTTTTGCAAGTGGCCGTGTAGGGATTAACAAGCCCTTTATCGTATTGGTTGCAAGGTTCTTATTTGTTTGTGCAGGTACGAGGGATTTGAGTGTAGCCTCCTACTGGGTTGATACCTTGGTTCATAAAAACTGAGGGAAATTCTTACGCTACTTTGCTGCATCACCCTTTCCTCTTCAAGGGAAAACCAACGCATGCTCAAGAGGTAGCAAGAAGGATCTCTGGCGCCGTTGCCGGGGAGTCTACGCACAAGTCAAGACATACCAAGTATCCATCACAAACTCTTATAACTCGCATTACATTATTTGCCATTCGCCTCTCGTTTTCCTCTCCCCCACTTCTAAAATGAATTTCGGAAACCTTTGCCTTTTCTTCGCCTTCTTCCCGTATGTCTTTTTGTTTGTGTTTCCATGTGCCTTCTATTTGCTTGCATCTTCGCTTGCTGAAAATATATTAATATGGATCCACATAAAGTGTTCTACTTGGATCATCTTCGATCCTCATGTTCTTGTGTTGTAACCCCAACTAGCCTAGTTGATGGGAAATCTTTAGATGAGCATGCTCATTTTGTGCGTCACCGTTTGTCTGAAAAGGGGAGACTCTTACGGGATCAAATAAACAGATTGTTGTGTTATTCTTGGAATCTTTGTGAAATTTATGATTTTACTTGTTGCTCTAAGAACTCGAAAAACACCTTCCCTACCTATGTGAGATTAATGAAAATGGAATCTTATCTTCTTATGCTAAGGGTGTTTATAGTTACTATGATATCAGAAAAATTGAAGAATTTGTTGCTTTTAAGGGTGCTTATGAAGTTGCTTCTTTGATTTAAAAGTGTGATATTACTCTCTATGAATCTGAAAATTTTGACATACTTAAATATTTCTATTGAAACTATGCTCATAATGCCTATGTTAAGGAATTTATTGAGAGAATGACCGTTGCTTTGGAAGAAAACTATAGATAATTATTATTTCAACGATTTGATTGAAATATCCCTTGATGAACATGATGCTTTCTATTCTTGTGGCCATGATGCCAATATTTCTGAAGTAGAATTTGCTATAGTTCCTTATGTTAAACATGAGATCGTTGCTATTGCGCCCATACTTGATAGTTCCTTTGATGAAAAGCATGGTTGCAATGATGTTATTATAAATTCTATTGATGTCAAATATGTTAATGATATGCAAAACCTCAAGCTTGGGGATGCTAGTTTTGCTATAAATACTATTTTTTGCAATGATCATGATTGGGGTGATTCTTCTGTTGATCTTGAAAATTTATTTAAGACCCATGATGAAATGATATTCATAATAGTGTTTGCAATAATATTGAAAGTGTGTTTGAAAGAGTGTCAACTTTAGATCCCACATATTTGGAGAATGTTCAATCTTATGAAATTTTTGATAAAAGTGGGTTTGGAGAGGTCATTACTTTAGTTAATGTTAATCCCACTATTTTGGAAGAGTGTCAACTTCGCATGCATGTGGATCATGTAGATAGATATTTTATTGAATTTTCTTATGATCCTACATGTAATTATTATGAGAGAGGAAAATATGGTTGTAGAAATTTTCATGTTACTAAATTACCTCTCGTTATGTTGAGATTGCTATTGTTTCTTTCTTCTTACATGCATATGCTAGTTTTTGCTTGTCTTGATAATTTGTTTGCCTATGCGTAGGAAGTATGTTAGACTTAGATGTGTTTGTCACGTGTTTTATGATTCTTTCTTTGTGCTTCAATTCTTGTCTTTCTTGTGAGCATCATTGAAATCGCAATGCCTAGCTAGGCGTGTTAAACAATAGCACTTGTTGGGAGGCAACCCACTTTTATTTTTGGTCTTTGCTTTTTGTTCCTGTTTAGTAATAAATAATTTATCTAGCCTCTGGTTAGATGTGGTTTTATGTTTTAATTAGTGTTTGTGCCAAGTAAAACCTATAGGATCTTCTTGGGTGATAGTTAATTTGATCTTGCTGAAAAACAGAAACTTTTGCGCGCACGAGAATAATTTTAATAAAATCACAGAAACGTGTTTTTCAGTTGATTCTTTTTGCAGAATCTTCGTAAACAAATTAAACAGGACTTCCTATTTTTGTACTATTTTTTGGGTTGCATAAGTATTCTAAAGATACAGATTACTACAGATTGTTCTGTTTTTGACAGATTTTGTTTTTCGTGTGTTGTTTCCTTATTTTCATGAATCTATGGCTAGTATCGGGGGGTATGAACCATAGAGAAGTTGGAATACAGTAGGTTTAACACCAATATAAATAAAGAATGAGTTCATTACAGTACCTTAAAGTGTTGGTTTGTTTTGTTTCGCTAATGGAGCTCATGAGATTTTCTGTTGAATTTTGTGTTGTGATGTTTTCAAGTTTTTGGGTAAAGATTTGATGGATTATGGAATAAGGAGTGGCAAGAGCCTAAGCTTGGGGATGCCCAAGGCACCCCAAGGTAAAATTCAAGGACAACCAAAATCCTAAGATTGGGGATGCCCCGGAAGTCATCCCCTCTTTCATCTTCGTCCATCGGTAACTTTACTTGATGCTATATTTTTATTCACCACATGATATGTGTTTTGCTTGGAGCGTCTTGTATGATTTGAGTCTTTAATTTTCAGTTTACCACAATCATCCTTGCTTTACACACGTTTTGGGAGAGACACACATGAATCAGAATTTATTAGAATACTCTATGTGCTTCACTTATATCTTTTGAGCTAGATAATTTTGCTCTAGTACTTCACTTATATCTTTTTAGAGCACGGCTGTGGTTTTATTTCATAGAAATTATTGATCTCTCATGCTTCACTTATATTATTTTGAGAGTCCTTTAGAACAGCATGGTAATTTCTTTGGTTAAAATTTTAGTCCTAATATGATGAGCATCCAAGATAGGTATAATAAAAACTATCATATAAAGTGCATTGAATACTATGAGAAGTTTGATACTTGATGATTGTTTTGAGATATGAGGATGGTAATATTAGGGTCATGCTAGTTGAGTAGTTGTGAATTTGAGGAATACTTGTGTTAAAAGTTTGTGATTCCCGTAGCATGCACGTATGGTGAACCGTTATGTGATGAAGTTGGAGCATGATTTATTTATTGATTGTCTTCCTTATGTGTGGAGGTCGGGATCACGCGATGGTTAACTCCTACCAACCCTTCCCATAGGAGCATGCGTGTAGTACTTTGTTTTTATAACTTGTAGATTTTTGCAATAAGTATGTGAGTTCTTCATGACTAATGTTGAGTCCATGGATTATACGCACTCTCACCCTTCCACCATTGCTAGCCTCTCTTGTGTCGCGCAACTTTCGCCGGTATCATACACCCACCATATACCTTCCTCAAAACAGCCACCATACCTACCTATTATGGCATTTCCATAGCCATTCCAAGATATATAGCCATGCAACTTTCCACCGTTACATTTATTATGACACGCTCCACCATTGTCATATTGCTTTGCATGATCATGTAGTTGACATTGTATTTGTGGCAAAGCCACCATTCATAATTCTTTCATACATGTCACTCTTGATTCATTATCCTGGTACACCGCCGGAGGCATCCACATAGAGTCGTATTTTGTTATAAGATTCTTGAGTTGTAAGTAGATAAAAGTGTTATGATCTTCATTATTAGAGCAATGTCCCATGTGAGGAAAGTATGATGGAAGCAATGATTCCCTCACAAGTTGGGATGAGTCTCCGGACTTTATAAAAAATAAAAGAGGCCAAAGAAGCCCAAATAAAAGAAAAGAGGCCAAAGAAGCCCACCAAAAAAATTAAAAAAATGAGAGAAGAAGAGAGAAGGGACAATATTACTATCCTTTTACCACACTTGTGCTTCAAAGTAGCACCATGATCTTCGTGATAGAGAGTCTCCTATGTTGTCACCTTCATATGCTAGTGGGAATTTTTCATTATAGAACTTGTCTTTTATATTCCAATGATGGGCTTCCTCAAATTGCCCTAGGTCTTCCTGAGCAAGCAAGTTGGATGCACACCCACTTAGTTTCTTTTGATGAGCTTTCATACACTTATGGCTCTAGTGCATCCGTTGCATGGAAATCCCTACTCACTCACATTGATATCTATTAATGGGCATCTCCATAGCCCATTGATATGCCTAGTTGATGTGAGACTATCTTCTCCTTTTTTTTGTCTTCTCCACAACCACCATCCTATTCCACCTATAGTGTTATGTCCATGGCTCACGCTCATGTATTGAGTGAAGATTGAAAGAGTTTGAGAATACTAAAGTATGAAACAACTGCTTGGCTAAAACCGGGGTTGTGCATGATTTAAATATTTTCTGTGATGAAGATAGAGCATAGCCAGACTATATGATTTTGTAGGGATAACTTTCTTTGGCCATGTTATTTTGAGAAGACATGATTACTTTGTTAGTATGCTTGAAGTATTATTACTCTTATGTCAATATTAAACTTTTGTCTTGAATCTTTCTAATCTGAACATTCATGCCACAATAAAGAAAATTACATTGAGAATTATGCTAGGTAGCATTCCACATCAAAAATTCTATTTTTATCATTTACCTACTCGAGGACGAGCAGGAATTAAACTTTGGGGGGTGCTTGATACGTATCCAACGTATCTATAATTTTTTATTGTTCCATGCTACTATATTATCTGTTTTGGATGCTTAATGGGCTTTATTATACACTTCTATACTATTTTTGGGACTAACCTATTAACCGGAGGCCCAGTCCAAATTGTTGTTTTTTGCCTACTTCAGTGTTTCACAGAAAAGGAATACCAAACGGAGTCCAAACAGAATGAAACCTTCGGGAGAGTCGTTTTTGGAACAAACGCAATCTAGGGGACTTGGAGTGGACGTCAAGGAAGCAACAAGACGGCCACGAGGCAGGGAGGCGCGCCCCCACCCTTGTGGGCCCCTCGTGGCTCCCCTGACCGACTTCTTTCGCCTATATATACTCATATACCCTGAAAACATCTGAGAGCACCACGAAACCCTATTTCTACCGCCGCAACATTCTGTACCCGTGAGATCCCATTTTGGGGCCTTTTCCGGCATTCCGCCGGAGGGGGAATCGATCACGGAGGGCTTCTACATCAACACCATAGCCTCTCCGATGAAGTGTGAGTAGTTTACCTCAGACCTTCGGGTCCATAGTTATTAGCTAGATGGATTCTTCTCTCTCTTTGGATCTCAATACAAAGTTCTCCTCGATCTTCTTGGAGATCTATTCGATGTAATACTTTTTGTGGTGTGTTTGTCAAGATCCGATGAATTGTGGGTTTATGATCAAGATTATCTATGAACAATATTTGAATCTCCTCTGAATTCTTTTTTTGTATTATTTGTTATCTTTGCAAGTCTCTTCGAATTATCAGTTTGGTTTGGCCTACTAGATTGATCTTTCTTGCAATGGGAGAAGTGCTCAGCTTTGGGTTCAATCTTGCGGTGTCCGTTCCCCGTGACAGCAGGGGCAGCAAGGCACGTATTGTATCATTGCCATCGAGGATAAAAAGATGGGGTTTATATCATATTGCTTGAGTTTATCCCTCTACATCATGTCATCTTGCCTAATGTGTTACTCTATTCTTATGAACTTAATACTCTAGATGCATGCTGGATAGCAATCGATGTGTGGAGTAATAGTAGTAGATGCAAAATCATTTTGATCTACTTGTCACAGACGTGATGCCTATATACATGATCATGCCTAGATATTCTCATAACTATGCACTTTTCTATCAATTGCTCAACAGTAATTTGTTCACCCACCGTAATACTTATGCTATCTTGAGAGAAGCCACTAGTGCAACCTATGGCCCCTGGGTCTATTTTCCATCATATAAGTTTCTGATCTATTTTATTTTGCAATCTTTACTTTCCAATCTATATCAGAAAAATACCAAAAATATTTATCTTATTATCTCTATCAGATCTCACTTTTGCGAGTGGTCGTGAAGGGATTGACAACCCCTTTATTGTGTTGGTTGCAAGGTTCTTATTTGTTTGTGCAGGTACGAGGGATTTGAGTGTAGCCTCCTACTGGATTGATACCTTGGTTCTCAAAAACTGAGGGAAATACTTACACTACTTTGCTGCATCACCCTTTCCTCTTCAAGGGAAAACCAACGCATGCTCAAGAGGTAGCAGGCATGAGTATGAAATACTAATTTCAGCTCTTGGAACATCACATATGCTCCATGGCATTCAAAATGTTTTTGAAGTCCTGGTTCTAAGCCGCAAATCATGGTGGACTAAACTATCAAGTACTCATCATATTGAGCTAGGCAGACCTTCTTAACGTCTGGATCTGCTCCTGCAATAGGTCTGTCACTTAGCGGTGCATCAAGGACATAATTTTGTTGTGCAGCAATGAGGATAAACCTCATATTATGGACCTAGTCCACATCATTGCTACTATCATCTTTCAACTTAGTTTTCTCTAGGAACTTATAAAAAACATAGGGAAGCTACAACATGTCTATTGATCTACAACATAATTTGTAAAATACTATCAGGACTAAGTTCATGATAAATTAAAGTTCAATTAATCATATTAATTAAGAACTCCCACTTAGATAGACATCCCTGTAGTTATCTAAATGATCACGTGATCCATATTAACTAAACCATGTCTGATCATCACGTGAGATGGAGTAGTTTTCAATGGTGAACATCTCTATGTTGATCATATCTACTATATGATTGACGCTCGACCTTCCTGTCCCTAGTGTTCCGAGGCCATATCTACATATGCTAGGCTCGTCAAGTTTAACCCGAGTATTCTACGCATGCAAAGCTGGCTTGCACCCGTTGTATGTGAACGTAGAGCTTATCACACCTGATCATCACGTTGTGTCTCGGCACGACGAACTGTAGCAACAGTGCATACTCAAGGAGAACACTTATACCTTGAAATTTAGTGAGGGATCATCTTATAATGCTACCGCCGTACTAAGCAAAATAAGATGCATAAAAGATAAACATCACATGCAATCAAAATACGTGACATGATATGGCCATCATCATCTTTCGCTCATGATCTCCATCACCGAAGCATCATCATGATCTCCATCTTCACCGACTTGACACCTTGATCTCCATCGTAGCATCATTTGTCGTCTCGCCAACTAGTGCTACTACGACTATCGCTACCTCTTAGTGATAAAGTAAATCAATTACATGGCGATTGCATTTCATACAATAAAGCGACAACCATATGCCTCCTGCCAGTTGCCGATAACTCTGTTACAAAACATGATCATATCATACAACAATTTATATCACATCATGTCTCGACCATATCACATCACAAAAAGCCTTGCAAAAACAAGTTAGACGTCCTCTACTTTGTTGTTGCAAGTTTTATGTGGCTGCTACAGGCTTCTAGCAAGAACCGTTCTTACCTACGCATCAAAACCACAACGGTTTTTCGTCAAGTGTGTTGTTTTAACTTTCAACAAGGACCGGCCGTAGTCAAACTCAATTCAACTAAAGTTTGAGAAAAAGACACCCGCCAGCCACCTATGTGCAAAAGCACATCGGTAGAACCAGTTTCATGAACGCGGTCATGTAATGTTGGTCCAGGCCGCTTCATCCAACAATACCTCCGAATCAAAGTAAGACGTTGGTGGAAAGCAGTATGACTATTATCGCCCACAACTCTTTGTGTTCTACTCGTGCATAAAACATCTACGCATAGACCTGGCTCAGATGCCACTGTTGGGGAACGTAGTATTTCAAAAATTTCCTACGATCACGCAAGATCTATCTAGGAGATTCATAGCAACGAGACGGGAGAGTGTGTCCACATACCCTCATAGACCGAAAGCGGAAGTGTTTAGTAATCCGGTTGATGTAGTCGAACGTCTTCACGATCCAACTGATCCAAGTACCGAACGTAAGGCACCTCCACGTTCAGCACGCGTTCAGCTCGATGACGTTCCTCGTACTCTTGATCCAGTTGAGGACAAGGGTGAGTTCCTTCAGCACTATGGTGTGGCGACGGTGATGATGATGTTACCGGCGCAGGGCTTCGTCTAAGCACTACATCGATGTGATTGAGGTGTGTAACTGTGGAGGGGGCACCGCACACGGCTAAGGCAAAACTTGGTGTGTTCTAGTGTGCCCCTGCCCTTGTATATAAAGGAGTAAGGGAGAGGCAGGTCGGCCCTTGCTGGGTGCGCCGGGAGAGGGGCTCCAAGTCCTAGTAGGATTCCACCTCAAGGAGAAGGGGGAAGGAAGGAAGAGGGGGCCCACACCCCAAACCCCTTGTCCAATTCGGACTGGGCTTGGGGGGCGCCACCTCCTAGCCGCTGCCTCTCCTTCCCACAAAGGCCCATCAACTCCCCGGGGGGTTTCAGCAACCTTCCGGTACTCCGGAAAATACACGAACTTCTCTGGAACCATTCCGATGTCCGAATATAGCCTTCCAATAGATCAATCTGTATGTCTCGACCATTTCGAGACTCCTCGTCACGTCCGTGATCTCATCCGGTACTCTGAACAAACTTTGGTCATCAAAACACATAACTCATAATACAAATCATCATCGAACGTTAAGCGTGCGGACTCTACGAGTTCGAGAACTATGTAGACATGACCGAGACACATCTCCGACCAATAACCAATAGCAAAACCTGGATGCTCATATTGGCTCCTACATATTCTACGAAGATTTAAACGGTCAAACTGCACAACAACATACGTTGTTCCCTTTGTCATCGGTATGTTACTTGCCCGAGATTTGATCGTCGATATCATCATACCTAGTTCAATATCATTACCGGCAAGTCTATTCACTCGTTATGTAATGCTTCATCCTGCAACTAACTCATTAGTCACATTGCTTGCAAGGCTTATAGTGATGAGCATTACCGAGAGGGCCCAGAGATACCTCTCCGATACACGGAGGTTAAATCCTAATCTCGATCTATGCCAACGCAACAAACACCTTCGGAGACACCTGTAGAGCATTTTTATAATCGCCCAGTTACGTTGTGACATTTGATAGCACACAAGGTGTTCCTCCGGTATTCGGGAGTTGCATAATCTCATAGTCTGAGGAACATGTATAAGTCATGAAGAAAGCAGTAGCAATGAAACTGTAACGATCATAATGCTAAGCTAACGGATGGGTCTTGTCCATCTCATCATTCTCTAATGATGTGATCCCGTCCATCAAATGATAACACATGTCTATGGTCAGGAAACATAACCATCTTTGATTAACAAGCTAGTCAAGTAGAGGCATACTAGGGGGAAATTACACAGGAGCACCTAGGTGCTCCCCCCACCCACATCACCACCGTTGCATCGCATATAGATTTGGATCACTTGTGTTAAATGTGATGTATTAAGGTATGTATCCCTGAAGAAGCTGAAACAAAATTTCTCGTATATGCATGTACTTTCATACGAGCTGTGGTCCCACCATGGAGGAAGAAGCTATCCCACCCACTATTCTCATTTATGGACGCTGTGGTCGTTGATATTTCCATATGCCTCATACTGATCCTCTTCCTCGTAGCTCATTCCGTTCCTCCCTTTTTCTGCTCCATCCCGAGGTAAACTGCGGCGACCTAGTAGATCCGGCGGCATGTGTGCCTCCTCCTCCTCCCAGTCACTTGCACCCACCACCACCTCCTCCTCCTCCCAGTTACTCGCACCCAACGTCTAGAAGCAGGTTCCTCTTCCTCTCATCCACTACCCGTGGTGCAACAATGGCGATGCGATGTGCACTGGTGGGTCTCCCAGACTGAGAAGAACCCCGGCAAATGAGCATCACAGGGTGAAATTCATCCCTTTGTGAAAGGATCGAAAAGAGGTGTCTAGAGGGGGGTGATTAGACACTAAGTGAGAAAAGTTGCAGTTTTTATTTTCTTTAAGTTGAAGTGGAATTTTGGCACAAGTTTAATAATCACAATACATAACAAGAAAGCATGCAAAGAGTATATGAGCAGCGGAAAGCAAAGCATGCAACTTGCAAGAATGTAAAGGGATGGGATTGGAGTGTGCAAACGCAATTGGAGACACGGATGTTTTTGTCGTGGTTCCGATAGGTGGTGATATCGTACATCCACGTTGATGGAGACTTCAACCCACGAAGGGTAACGGCTGCGCGAGTCCATGGAGGGCTCCACCCATGAAGGGTCCACGAAGAAGCAACCTTGTCTATCCCACCATGGACGTCTCCCACGAAGGACTTGCCTCACTAGGGTAGATCTTGTGGCACCCCGGCTCAGAGAAACCCGGAATGCCCCATATTCCAGCCCAGAGATCAAGATGAAGACTTTTGGAATATGGCACTACTTAGCATAGAACAAACCAGCTCTTTATTATTACACGAATATGAATACAAGGTCTCCGATATTACAATGAATAACCTCCGTACGGCGACGCTACGCCATCCTCAGTTGCTCTATGCAAGCAGCAGAACAACTCGAAGCAGCGCATCCGTAGGGACTCTGGATGGAAGCTTATCCTAGCTCACACGAACGGAAACCACGACAAGCAAGCATTCAAATCCGGAATGACTTGCAAACTGGCATGACACGCCAGGTCAGTACATTCAAGACAGGTTAAACAGGAATTAACATGAGATCACTACAATAACATGGCATGAACAACTTGAACATGATACAGTTAACACAACATGAACATGTCATGAACATATTAATCCGACAATACTATCATGCAACATGATGACACTACATGCACCACGTATCCCGCTCAGGTTACCTCATAACCAACACATGCATCACTTACCAACCTCGGGCATTGACACAATCATCTCAGGATCAAATCAAGCTTGGTATAAACAATACCGTAGTAATCATTAAATGACCACAAGGAGCTTGGTTTTTACCCATGACTCTCGCACAACATCACGAATATACAACAACTCGGTATCCTCGATATCACCATGATCCTTATGGCGATCACAACCCGACCAACACTTGGCCCCAAACCGTGATCTTTACGGCGACCACAACCCAACCAACACTTGGCCCCAAACCGTGATCCTTACGGCGATCACAACCAACTTATCTCATCGTTATTAAGCACATTATTCTTATTACTGTTGACTCGTGGTGTGACCTACTTTCGACTTGGGCCCTTATCCGTGTCGCGGCTATCGATAGATTTAATATACACTCTGCAGAGGTTAGTACACTGTACCCACACTACGGAACCCATGGCCTCGCATTCCCATTCGGGTGGACAAACGGCATTCTGACAAAACCGATCTACTACCATAACACTCTCCCGGCCACTCCGACCAACTCCCCTCTGGGCTAATTCATGGGTGGCCCCGTGTCTACCTCCAGACACAACGACCACCGTCGTGGCCCGTCCCACTCTGGGACCCGGATCCAAAAACTAACTCAACAACGGGCACACAAGGCTTATGTCCGCCTACCTAATCAGGGTAGCGCGCGCCCATAACCTTCCCTCGTTGGAGGCACCGGCGAGAGACACGACAATAGACCTAGTTAGGACCATCCCATACCGGTAAGCGTGGTTGCACTGGTCAACATTGATTCAGCAGTACAATGACTTAGCCAACAATTATTCAAGTTCAATTTAATCCGGTTAACTTGAATGCAAATATGCTGATCCATGATAAAATACATGAACATGATATCAACATAATCATGAGGGCATCACATAACTATCCACCATATCAACAATAAATCATATCCACTGAGCATGGCATACTGACTAGCATGACCATCACCAACATCAACATGTACTACTAGCAAGCATAAACATATGAAAGGAAATACTAGCAGGTAGATCATGATAACAGAGTACAAGATAATATAGCACAAAAGTGAACATGCAACTCTAAACATTATCGGAACAGCGATAACCATCTTTTCAACAAGCAAACAATTAATAAAGATTCAATTTGAAAACCATGGCTACTGCATGTCTATCATGCAAGTGGGTATTGTGGCTTGCCTCGGGATGAAGAAGGCACCGGGGAGAAGTGCGGGAAACTCGGGGAATGAATCACCGGAAAACATACTCTCTCGGAGGGGGCTGAATAAAAGCAAGGGCATAAAGGTTATTTTCACAGTGTCAAACCATAGTGAAAGCATGACCAACAGTACGGGCTCGATGAAACAAAGAAGTGAGCGTTGGAATCACCTCATTTGGAGTTACGGATAAAAAGATATGGATGTTTTCCTGCCAGGGACCCATCTGTAATGAAAATATTTTCAACCAGGGGCCTGAACAAAGAAAGTGAAAGCGTAATCTCGCAAAATACACCTTCACCTTATCCATCTGAACAGTGGCGGGCTGGACGCGTGCGGGTCCCATGGGGTGGGGCCCGTCACTTATCCATGTGGGCAGCCCAGGTCAATGCCTGAGGGACTGACCAGGGGGTCTCACGCGTAGGGGGGGCCCACCTGGCCAGTTGGCAGGGCGGCTCGGTCATCTCCTTCTTCCCGATGCTGCCCGTGGAGGAGCTTGACGCCGGCGGCCGTTCCGGCGCCACAGAGGGCCTCCGTGACGCTCCGCCTATCGACGAGCCTGTGGCGCACGTCGGAGAGGAAGGGGTCGGGCAGGGCGCGGACTCCGGCGGAGGAGGGCTTCGGGTGGAGTTGGGCTACGGGGCTATGGGGTACTCCGGCAAGGGGCAAGTAGGTGGGGAGGGTCAGGAGGTCGAGGGGACTCCTCCGGTGGCAACAGAACGGAGGGGGAGGGCTCGACTCAGGAAAATTTAGCCGAGGCCGTGCGGCGGCCATGGCGGCAATGGGGGGCACAGAGAGCCAGTAGAGCTCGGGGAAGAAGCTAGGTGGGGCACTGGGAGGTGGGTGAGGCTGCAGGTGTGCTCGAAAGACTCGGATGAGGGCTTAAATAGCCGCGGGGAGGAGCTGTCGCGTTGTCACCGCCGCGGAAGCGTGTCTAGCACCATGGACGCATGCTCGCACACATGGACTCGGGGGGGAAACAATGGGGAGGGCATGGTGGAGGCTCTCACGGGGCAGAGACGACCAAGGGAGGGGCAGAGGAAGGGGCCGAGCGCCATAAAAGCTTGGTCGACCATAGATCTCTCATGGGCGCGCGGTGACGAGCACTGATGGAGGAGCTGGCGAAGGGGGTGAGGGCTCCAGGAGGACAGCGACGATGCGGGGAACACACTGGACAGGCCCGTGCTCGCTGGGACGCCGAGCAGAGGAGGAGCCCGAGCAAGAAGACATCTAGCTCGTGTCCATGGCATGCCAGAGAGGCGATCACCGCGTGCACTGGCGCACACAGGGCCACAATAACGATGCTCGGGGGTTAGTCCTTCCTAGCGAGGCCTCAACTATGGTGGTAACTTGGTGAAAACAGCTAGGGTTAAATAGTTATCAACTGCTGAAGTTTACTGCAGTAAACTTAGTCGTGCAATGGTGATAACAGGGAACTGCTTGAGGCCAAATAAGTTGTCTGGGGTGTTTAGCTATGGAGGGACTATGATCCTAGAGGTTTTTAGGGGAAATGGACCAAGATAAATCATAGTTGTTTCACAATTGCATATTTGGTCCAGAAATGAAGATCATGATGGTGCACTCACATGGTTGATTGGATTGAGCTGAGTTTGAGCAAGGCAGGGTTGTTTGATCATATGAAGATGATGAGAAAGGTTTCATACCACTTGGATAAACCAAAATGGTACTTTCTTCACAAGCATATGGGTGGAGATATGTTTCATGGGCATAAGAATGATCTGGTAATTTATCAGGATTTTTGAAGCAGTATAAAATACACTTGCTTCACAACCTGGAAATAATGCCAGAATCAAATATTTGGTCCTGTGCTCACATAGATGATTGTATGGGGCTGCAAATGGGTGGAGGGTTTTAATATGAGCACATTAAGGAGTGTGCAAAAGTTCAACTCATTTGGGTACTCCTAGCTAGTACTTCCTTCACAAAGCCTTCTGTTTGACAAAAACTTTGAAAATTCACTGAGGAAGATTGGCTAGGTAAATAAACTTGAACTTGTGCATGGGGAAATTATTTGGACATATAAACATGCCCAAAAAGGTTGGGAGCCACTAGGAAAAATATAAATGACGCTTCCTTCACAAAGTGCCATTCAGGGTAGAATAGAAAAGGAATATTGGGGAATTTGTTTTGAACATGGCAATGAAAAGTTCTGCCATATTTAATCAAGATATGACCCAAACAATTTATGAGAATTATTTGGGGATTTTTGGAGTGATGGAAATATAGGTTGCTTCACAACCTAGGGCAATTTGAGTTATTCCTTTAATAGAAAAGGAATATTCCCAATAAAAAGAATATTGGGATTTGGGCTAGGATGGAAATGACAGGGTCTAGGGAAAGATTTGGGAATGACAAGCCACTCTGGAAGCAAAGAAGAGGGCATCTTCTTCAGTTTCCAGACCACAAAGCCACGAAAAAGAAAAACTCAGGCAAAAACCTCGGAAAAACAAAAGAAAAAGAAAGGGCCAAAAATCAGGCTGTCACAAACCTTACCCCCTTAAAGAAATCTCGTCCTCGAGATTTGGTTGCTCAGGGAACAAGTATGAATATTCTGACTTAAGGAAACCGTTTCCAACTCGGGTATCCTTTTTCCTTTATTGTTGTTCCCATTAAATTTTTATCTGACTAGCCCTGGGGTAGTTTGCTTTACTGTATCCACATTCTGACAGATCTTACCTGGCTTGCTCATGCTTATATAGGCTCCAATTTCTTGTTAGACCTACTGACTAGCTGAGTGTGATTTGATTATCACGACTGAAATATATGTCCGTCTCACAAATCCAAAAGTGATTTCCGCTGGGTGTGCCACCCGGCACTGACAACCTTTCATGTAATGATGATCAGAATTTTCTGATGAAAACTCAAGCTCTGACTCATTGCATTGGGTTTCTCCACTAAATATAGGTCCTTTGGGTTCCAAACAGTGAGTTAAAACATAACCGTTTCCTGACAGATTCTGACTCATTGCAGATGTTTCTGAATCATCTTAATCGGTTCCACTGTCGTGAGTAGCGGATCCGTACCAAATATTTGATTGTCTCCTGTCGCGGCCAGCATAAAGAGTTTGGCATGTATGATAATATATGCAGACTTGACTGACGGTGGTTCTGACGAAAAATTTTGTTCACGACAGGCTATCCATGATGATTCATATAAGTGAGGACTCGTACTTCCAGACTGTTATTCCTCATGCCGATTACTCATGCTGTAGGCATATCCATGTGGATCAATACTGACTTAGACTGTCCGGGGGATCTGCACCATGGGGGTCATGTACAATTTTCATACCTGCATCACGGGTCTTGCTCCTTCATTATTGTTTTCTTGGTCTAGATCCTTGGCTGAAAGAGCTGGGCCATTTTGTTTCTTTGTATGACCATAGGTACTGTTGATGCAATTTTTCGGCAATTGTAGCTTATCCTCATTTTTTTGATAAGGTAACCCATTAAATGGCAGGTTCAACACCTCTCATTTTCTGATCGTTGGGAAATGATCATCCGAAACCCTTGCAAGAAATCGGCAAATAAATCAGTAGCCACTAGAACGGTCTTTACAACTCAGATCTGGGACATTACTGAAATAACTCAACCACGGCTCAGGACGGCCGAAAAGCAGCTCAGAGCATGAGACTGGGTCGATAAGAAGAAGGTGGCAGCTCCCTAAAATAGCCAAAAAGCAGCTATAGGGCTACTATCACAAAAAGAAACTAACAGTTGTACGAGATGGCCGAAAAGCAGCTCAGACTCGTGACAGTCGTTGAAGAGAGAAACAGAAATCGGCATCCACCCCGGATAGCTAGAAAACAGCTCAGATCATAGGTGTGGTGCTGTCATTGGAGAAAAGGGGACAAGGGCTCATCAGGATCATTTTCCAGGTTCACTAGTACTTGTATGGAGCTCATTGATGTCGTCAATCCTCATAATCCTTTGTCACACTATGGTGTATACTGGCTTTATTCTTGTAACCATCCTCACGTGGTTGTCAGATCCTCATCCGAGTGACTTGTAAGATCTTGATGGTATGCTCATATATATATGACGACCTAATTCTGAGACAAACGTGTATTCTGACTGATTCTTGATTCTGACCAAAATGTTGCGGATCTGATTCTTGGGATTCATTGCCATATGCTGTCAATTCACAGCGTGCTACCTTGTACCAATGTCTTACTGAGGAAGATTTGCTGGCTTGTTCTCGAAACTTTCATCGGACAGCTTGCTGAAGAAGACTGGGTATTGTGCTTCAGAAGCTTACCCCCTTAAACACTTTGCTGGGGAAAGACTCAGTACCTTATGCTGGAAGCTTTTGCGATTGCTTACCGAAGAAGACAGGGTACCTTGCACGGGGAATCATCCACGTATCATACTGAGGAAGATAGATGAATCTTGCCTTGGAAGCTTCTCTGGTATCTTGCGAGGGAAAGTGGGTTGCTTACACCAGAAATTTCTTATTGTGATATGCGGACCGATTTCCACATATACATACCATCTTAATATTTCTGATTGATTTCTTGCATGAAACGGGGTTTTGCAGGACTATCCTCCTTTCCGAGTATATGCCATATTTTTCTTGCTTCCAGGTACATCGAGTTCCAAAATCATCCTCAACGAAAAATTAAACTTGTATCTGAGCCATACCTTTGATAATATTCTGTCAACCTTGCACACAATTTATCTTCTTGCTGATTTAATCATTTTGTTGTGATGAGTGCACGCTTAATGCAAACTTGATACTGACGGTCCACCCAGGATTTGTTTTGCATTCAGACGAGATATTTCCAATTTCACTGCAGTCTGCTGACAATTCCATTCTGTTTAGCTGAGTTTCCAAATATATGCATTTCTTGCTGACTCTTCGGGTCCGGTGTCGGCTGACGAGCAATTTTAATAGGGGAAAAATTTGTAACACAGAAGGCCCAAAGAAAGGAACAACAAAAGCGACTAAAACAAAAGCACACAAGCATTCTATTAATATAATAAATCAAGCAATCATCACATACTACTGCTAGTCACACAATAATATGCATGCACACCTAAGCACAGAAATCTCGCGGAAACTCCGGTATTGCGGTCTAATATGCTGTGGCGATGTGCACGAGGACAAATAAATGTGTGGAAGAATTGGTGTAAACAGCACTACACCAAGTGCTAGGTTAGCCAGGTAGCAACCTGTACTAGCTCGGAGGTGAGGACGTACTCGGTAATCATGTAGTGGACACGAAGGTCGCAATTACATTATTATCAAGCGGGCGGAAAAAGATCCGTACTCGTCCAAGAAATGGGATAGCGGGGAAAAGACTGAGGCTGCTCACATTGCCCTTTCTTGATAACTAAGATCATTAAGGGTTGCCAACATGATAGAATAAAAGAACGATCAGGGATAGACACATGTCCATCATCGAAATGATAGGCGGGACTGAGGGAAAGACATCGGTGCGATACCTGAGCACCATTTTTTGCAAACAGTGTCGGGATCTCTTGACATCACTCTGCTGGGACAGAAATGACACCAAACAACGAAAAAAAGGAACTGGAGAAATGCAAAGGTTGAGCTATAGTGGATCCGAACCAATACCAGCTACACTCACCACATAAACCATTAGTACAAATACTAAGGCTATATGCATGCTATGCAACACACAAATGCATCAACCAAATGCAATCATCAAGCCAGAATCTATACTACCGATTTCTAACGTTCGCGCGGTCTAGGGCGTCCTACAGCCAGACCTGCTCTGATACCAAGCCTGTGGCACCCCGGCTCAGAGAAAACCGAAACGCCCCATATTACAGCCCAGAGATCGAGATGAAGTCTTCTAGAATATGGCACTGCTTAGCATAGAACAAACCAGCTCTTTATTATTACACGAATATGAATACAAGGTCTCCGATACTACAATGAATAACCTCGATACGGCGACACTACGCCATCCTTAGTTGCACTATGCAAGCAGCAGAACAACTCGAAGCACTGGAATAACTCTAGCAGCGGAACAACGACGACGGTGGTGAACTCCACTCTGCAGGGACTCTGGCTGGAACGCTTATCCTAGATCGCACGAACGGAAACCACGACAAGCAAGCAATCAAATCCGGAATGACCTGCAAACTGGCATGACATGCTAGGTCAGTACATTGAATGTACTTGCAAGCTCACAATAACCCGAAGCATTCAAGACAGACAACAGCATGGCAATTACAGGTTAAACAGGAATTAACATGAGATCATTAGAATAACATGGCATGAACAACTTGAACATGATACAGTTAACACAACATGAACATGGCATGAACATATTAATCCGACAATACTATCATGCAACATGATGACACTACATCCACCACCTATCCTGCTCGGGTTACCTCGTAACCAACACATGCATCACTTACCAACCTCGGACATCACACGATCATCTCAGGATCAAATCAAGCTTGGTATAAACAATACTGTAGTAATCATTAAATGACCACAAGGAGCTTGGTTTTTACCCACGACTCTCGCACAACATCACGAATATACAACAACTCGGTATCCTCGATACCATCGTGATTCTTACGGCGATCACAATCCGACCAACACTTGGCCCCAAACTGTGATCCTTACGGCGATCACAACCCGACCAACACTTGGCCCCAAACCGTGATCCTTACGGCGATCAGAACCAACTTATCTCATCATTATTAAGCACATTATTCTTATTACCGTTGACTCATGGTGTGACCTACTTTCGACTTGGGCCCTTATCCGCGGGCGCGGCTATCGATAGATTTAATATACACTCTGCAGAGGTTAGTACACTGTACCCACACTACGGAACCCATGGCCTCGCACTCCCATTCGAGTGGACCAACGATGTTCCGACAAAATCGGTCTACTGCCATGACACTCTCCCGGCCACTTCGACCAACTCCCCTCTGGGCTAAGTCATGGGTGGCCCCATGTCTACCTCCAGACACAACGACCACCATCGTGGCCCGTCCCACTCTGGGACCCGGATCCAAAAACTAACTCAACAACGGGCATACAAGGCTTATGTCCGCCTACCTGATCAGGGTAGCGCGTGCACATAACCTTCCCTCATTGGAGGCACCAGTGAGAGACACGACAATAGACCCAGTTAGGACCGTCCCATACCGGTAAGCGTGGTTGCACTGGTCAGCATCGCTTCAGCGGCACCATGACTCAGCCAATAGTTATTCAAGTTCAATTTAATCCGGTTAACTTGAATGCAAATATGCTGAGCCATGATAAAATACATGAACATAATATCAACATAATCATGAGGGTATCACATAACTATCCACCATATCAACAATAAATCATATCCAGTGAGCATGGCATACTGACTAGCATGACCATCACCACCATCAACATGTACTACTAGCAAGCATAAACATATGAAAGGAAATACTAGCAGGTAGAACATGATAACAGAGTACAAGACAACATAGCACAAAAGTGAACATGCAACTCTAAACATTATCGGAACAGCGATAACCATCATTTCAACAAGCAAACTATTAATAAAGATTCAAGTTGAAAACTATGGCTACTACATGTCTATCATGCAAGTGGGTATTGTGGCTTACCTGGGGATGAAGAAGGCACCGGGGAGAAGTGCGGGAAACTCGCGGAATGAATCGCCGGAAAACATACTCTCTCGGAGGGGGATGAATAAGGGCAAGGGAATAAAGGTCATTTTCACAGTGTCAAACCTAGTGAAAGCATGACCAACAGAATGGGCTCAACGAAACAAAGAAGTGAGCATTGGAATCGCCTCATTTGGAGTTACGGATAAAAAGATATGGATGTTTTTCTGCCAGGGACCCATCTGTAATGAAAATATTTTTAACCAGGGGCCTGAACAGAAAAAGTGAAAGAATAATCTGACAAAATACGCCTTCACCTTATCCATCTAAACAGTGGTGGGGCTGGACACATGCGGGTCCCATGGGGTGGGGCCCGTCACTTATCCATGTGGGCAGCCCGGGTCAACGCCTCAGGGACTGACCAGGGGGGTCCCACGCGTAGGGGGGGCCCACCTGGCCAGCTGGCAGGGCGGCTGGGTCTTCTCCTTCTTCCCGATGCCGCCCGTGGAGGAGCTTGACGTCGGTGGCCGTTCCGGCGCTACAGAGGGCCTCCGGCGACGCTCCGCCTACCGACGAGCTCAGCACGGAGAGCCGTGTCGATCTGAGCCCGTGGCGCACGCCGGAGAGGAAGGGGGCGGGCAGGGCGCGGACTCCGGCGGAGGAGGGCTTCGGGTGGAGTTGGGCTATGGGGCTGCGGGGTGCTCCGGCGAGGGGCAAGTAGGTGGGGAGGGTCAGGAGGTCGAGGGGACTCCTCCGGTGGCGATAGAAAGGAGGGGGAGGACTCGGCTCGGGCAAATTTAGCTGAGGCCGTGCAGCGGCCATGGCGGTAATGGGGGGCACAGAGAGCTAGTCGAGGTCGGGGAAGAAGCTAGGTGGGGCACTGGGAGGTGGGTGAGGCTGCAAGTGAGCTCGAAAGGCTTAGGGGAGGGCTTAAATAGCCGCGGGGAGGAGCTGCCGCGCTGTCACCGCCGCGGATGCGTGTCCGGCGCCGTGGATGCGTGCTCGCGCGCATGGACTCAAGGGCAAACGACGGGGAGGGCACAGTGGAAGCTCTCACGGGGTAGAGACGACCAAGGGAGGGGCAGAGGAAGAGGCTGAGCGCCATAAAAGCTCGGTCGGCCACAGATCTCTCATGGGCACGCGGTGAAGAGCGCTGATGGAGGGGCTGACGGAGGGGGAGAGTGCTCCAGGAGGACGGTGACAATGCGAGGAACACGCTGGACAGGCCCGTGCTCGCTGGGACGCCGAGCAATGGAGGGGCCCGAGCAAGAAGACATCTAGCTTGCATCCATGGCATGCCAAAGAGGCGGTCACCACGTGCGCTGGCGCACATAGGGCCACAATCGATCCCAAACGATGCATGGGGGTTAGTCCTTCCTAGGGAGGCCTCAACTATGGTGGTAACTTAGTGAAAACATCTAGGGTTAAATAGTTATCAATTGCTCAAGTTTACTTCAGTAAACTTAGCCGTGCACTGGTGATCAACAGGGAACTGCTTGAGGCCAAGTAAGTTGTCTGGGGTGTTTAGCTATGGAGGGACTATGATCCTGGAGGATTTTAGGGGAAATGGACCAAGATAAATCATAGTTGTTTCACAACTGCATATTTGGTCCAGAAATGAAGATCATGATGGTGCACTCACATGGTTGATTGGATTGAGCTGAGTTTGAGCAAGGCAGGGTTGTTTGATCATATGAAGATGATGATAAAGGTTTCATACCATTTGGATAAACCAAAATGGTACTTCCTTCACAAGCATCTCCTCTGGACAGAAACTTGCAAAACTTCTAGAGGGATAATGGCTTAATAAAATATGCCCAAAACGGGTGGAGATATGTTTTATGGGCATAAGAATGATCTGGTAATTTATCAGGATTTTTGAAGCTGTATAAAATACACTTGCTTCACAACTTGAAAATAATGCCAGAATCAAATATTTGGTCATGTGCTCACATAGATGATTTTATGGGGCTGCAAATGGGTGGAGGGGTTTAATATGAGCACATTAAGGAGTGTGCAAAAGTTCAACTCATTTGGGTACTCCTAGCTAGTACTTCCTTCACAAAGCCTTTTGTTTGACAGAAACTTTGAAAACTTACTTAGGAAGATTGGCTAGGCAAATAAACTTGAACTTGTGCATGGGGCAATTATTTCGACATATAAAAATGCCCAAAAAGGTTGGGAGCCACTAGGAAAACTATAAATGACACATCCATCACAAAGTGCCATTCAGGGCAGAATAGAAAAAGGAATATTGGGGAATTATTTTTGAACATGGCAATGAAAAGTTTTGCCATATTTGATCAATATATGACCCAAACAATTTATGAGAATTATTTGGGAATTTTTGGAGTGATGGAAATATAGGTTGCTTCACAACCTAGGGCAATTTGAGTTATTCCTTTAATAGAAAAGGAATATTCCCAATAAAAATAATATTGGGATTTGGGCTAGGATGGAAATGACATGGTCTAGGGAAATATTTGGGAATGACAAGCCACTCTGGAAGCAAAGAAGAGGTCATCTTCTTCAGTTTCCAAACCACAAAGCCACGGAAAAAGAAAACTCAAGCAAAAACCTCCGAAAAACAAAAGAAAAAGAGAGGGCCAAAAATCAGGCTGTCGCAGATCTTCACAAAGTAGGCGATCTCCTTGCCCTTACAAACTCCTTGGTTCAACCTCACAATCTTGTCGGAGGCTCCCAAGTGACACCTCGCCAATCTAGGAGACACCACTCTCCAAGAAGTAACAAATGGTGTGTTGTTGATGAACTCCTTGCTCTTGTGCTTCATACCCAACACTCAACTCTCTCTCACAGGATTTGGATTTGGTGGAAAGAACATTTGAGTGGAAAGAAACTTAGGGAAGGCTAGAGATCAAGATTCATATGTTAGGAATGGAATATCTTGACCTCAACACAAGTGTAGGTGGTTCTCTCTCAGAAAATGTATGTTGGAAGTGTAGGCATGTTCTGATGGCTCTCTCCACGAATGAATAGTGGGTGGAGGGGTATATATAGCCTCCAGACAAAATCTAACCATTACACACAACTTACCAATCTCGGTGGGACCGAATCGTGAAACTCGGTCGGGCCGATTTAGCAAATAATGTGACCGTTAGGATTTTCGGTGGGACCGACATGTCATCTCGGTGGGACTGATGTGGTTAGGGTTAGGGCATAACATAATCTCTGTGAGACCGATTACTCAAACTTGGTGGGACTGATTTTGGTAATAAGCTAACCAGAGAGTTGGTCAGGCAAACTCGGTGGGACCGATTCGCTCATCTCGGTTGGACCGAAATGTTACGAAGAGGAACAGAGAGTTTGCATTGTAATCTCGGTAGGAACGATTACACAAACTCGATGTGACCAATTTTGGTAATGGATACATACAGAGAGATTACAATCCAATCTCGATGAGACCAAGATCCCTATTGGTGAGATCGAAAGGACTAGGGTTTGTGGCAGTGGCTATGACATCTGAACTCGGTGGCGCCGGATAGAAAGAATCAGTGGGGCCGAGTTGGACTTTTGGTTTGGGTCATATGTGGATGTGAGAAAGTGGTTGAGGGCTTTGGAGCATATCACTAGGCACTTTGAGAAAGCAAGCCATTAAGAAACACCTCATCCCCTCTTGAAATTGGCTTTTCCTATAGACTCAATGTGATCTTGGATCACTAAAATAGAAAATGTAGAGTCTTGTGCTTTGAGCTTGAGCCAATCCTTTGTCCTTAGCGTCTTGAAGGGGTTCCACATCCTCTAGTCCATGCCACTCCATTGTTGAACTTGTCTGAAACACACTAGGTAAAGGTATTAGTCCAATAAGAGATATGTTGACATAAATTACCAAAATCACCCAGGGAGCACTTGTGCTTTCAGTCTCCCCCTTTTTGGTAATTGATGACAACATACATCAAAGCTTTAGATAAAGATATAGAGAATAACAAGTAAAGCTTTGGAAAGACATGTAACATGCATAGGCTCCCCCTACATGTATGCAATCATGTAGATATGGAATATAGGAGCATGTGAATGCATAAGAATGACAGAGTAAGCAATGTGTTACATGTATCTTGGCTATATGCATCAGAGCAAAAGATGTGAACATGGGAAATGTACCTTCATGCTCATGAGTCCTTCTTGCAAACAGTATGTACATCAGCAACAGATCCTCATACACATGACTGTGATGCATATACTTACATTGTGGTCTTGAGTTGGCTTAGGATGGAATGAACCTGCGTAAACAAGGTTAGATAACACAGATGCACCTACTAGCCAGAGCAACCAAAAGAAACCACAAGAGTACCAAGACTGGGATGACATGTAGAGAGTGAGTACTGAGTACCCCATTTGATATGTACATGTCCCCAAAGGTAAAGATGTGCAATGAATTCAAGGATTTCCTTCCCTTATGTGTCTTGATCCCCCTGAATCTAGCATGGGATATTGGGAGAAGATAGGGAGCAGAAAATCAGAGCTCAAAGAAAAGAAATAGAGCTAATGCAAACAAACAAATATGAACATGTCTTTCCCCTCTTAAAGACATGTGACTTCTCTCCTCTTGAACACCAAGCATCTGGGGTCCTTGATGATTACTCTCTCTCCCCTTGAGTATTTCTCCCCCTATAGATATGATTAAGCTTTGATGTGATCTCTCTCTCCCCCTTTGACATCAATTTCCAAGAAGGGTCCTTGAGGTACAAAAACAAAGCTAAAGTGATGCTGGTAGAGGACAAGATTCATTGAGTGGAGCTGGATCAAATGAACACAGGAACAAGTGGCTAGCTGTTTTTCCTATAGTGAAATCGGTGGCACCGAGTTGTATGCTTTGGTTGCACCGAAAGGTTTCGCTTGGACCGAAAACAACAGGCCGGTGTGGCCGAGTTCATCACAGAGAAAACACTTGTCACCTCAACTCACTAGACAAGCAAGATCTCTCAAGAATTTGCAAGGAATTGGATGCAGGGAATGTAGAACAAAAAGAAAATAAATCTAGATGAAGTTTTTTTAAAAGGGGAAACAAATATGCATGAGACAAATGCAAGAGCACAGAAAAGAACATGAGAGAACTTCATCTAGAATTGGTCGGCGACAAAGTAACCTATGTTAGAGTATATTGACATAGGAGTCAAGTGAGATCACTTGATCATAGGTCATACTCATCGTTTAAGCTCAAGATGGGGTTACCATTTTTCGTTTACGCATTTTGATGTATTCACATCTTGTTGAGTTGCTTTGACTCATGACTTGGAGTAAAGCTTCTCTAAGATGGAATAACATACCTTGGGTGGTGGTGTTAATTGTGATCATGTAGTTGAACTTGTGTGGGTTGCTCAAAGTTGATGTAGCTCATCAAGAGTTGGGATCACCACTTGGAATTTGAGTTCATCTACCTACATGGGTTAGTTTTGCAAGGAAGAGCACTTGTGTATCCAAAATGACAATCATGAAACTCAACATAGAATTTGTCAAAGGATATGTTTGAATGGTTTCGTGCTTCCTTGTCTTCAACCACCATTGTGTAGAAACTTGGTGATATAGAGATTTGTTCAAGATGTGAGTGAGTTGCAATCTCATAGATTAAGATTCATCCAAGTACCTACAAAGGGTTAGATAGCATGCAAGGGTGCAAATATATCCAAGACATTAGATTTTCATCATAAGAGAAATATCAACGATTAGTCATAGGCTCATGTCTTGCATGTATCCAAATGGAGTTCCTACTCCAAGTTTGAAGCATCAATGATGTTCAATTAACCTCTTTACCTGCAAAACACTTTCTCATCAAGTGGTTTAGTGAATATATCCACTAATTGTTTATCGGTGCGAACATGCTTAAGATTAATGTCACCCTTAGCAACATGATCTCGAATGAAATGATGACGAACTTCAATATGCTTAGTTTGAGAGTGTTGCACGGGATTGTGAGCAATCTTGATAGCACTTTCATTATCACAAAGTAATGGAACATGTTTCACATATATCCCATAATATTTAAGAGTTTGGGTCATCCAAAGTAATTGAGCACAACATGAACCAGCGGCAATGTATTCCGCTTCGGCGGTGGATAAGGATACCGAGTTTTGTTTCTTGGAAGCCCAAGACACAAGAGATCTACCAAGAAATTGACAAGTACCCGAAGTGGACTTTCTATCAACCTTGTCACCGGCATAGTCTGAGTCGGAGTAGCCAACAGGATTGAATGAGGCACTCTTTGGATACCAAATGCCAAAAAAATTTGTATGAATTAAGTATCTCACTATCCTTTTCACGGCCTTAAGATGACATTCTTTAGGAGCGGCTTGATATCATGCACACTTGCACACACTTAGCATAATATCAAGATGAGAAGCACATAGATATAGCAATGAACCAATCATAGAGCGATAAACCTTTTGATCAACCGGTTCACCATCTTTGGTCAAATCAAGATGTCCACTAGTAGGCATGGGTGTACTCATACCTTTGCATTCTTGCATATTGAACTTCTTGAATAATTCCTTGGTGTACTTTGTTTGAGAAACAAAGGTACCTTCCTTAGTTTGCTTGATTTGCAAACTGAGAAAGAATTTGAGTTCACTCATCATCGACATCTCAAACTTCTCTGACATTAGCTTTCCAAACTTTTCACTAAAGTGAGGGTTAGTCGAACCAAATATAATATCATCAACATAGATTTGGCATAAAAATAGTTCTCCATTAACCCTTTAGTAAAAAGAGTAGAATCAATTTTTCCAATTTCAAAGCCTTTTTCAATAAGGAACTTGTTCAAGCATTTATACTAAGCCCTAGGAGCTTGTTTAAGACCATAAAGAGCTTTGTGAAGTTTGTAAACATGATTAGGTTTCTTAGGATTGACAAAGCCGGGAGGTTGCTTAACATAAACTTCCTCCTCTATTTCACCATTTAGAAAAGCACTTTTAATGTCCATTTGGTAAAGGGTAATATCATGATGATTAGCATAGGCAAGTAAGATGCGAATGGACTCAAGTCTAGCAACGGGGGCGTATGTCTCACCATATATAGTCCATACCTTTGACTTGAGTGTAGCCTTGGGCGACGAGACGTGCTTTGTTGCAAACTACTTGTCCATCTTCATGTTGCTTGTTACAAAACACCCATTTGGTACCGATAATGTTGTGGTTGTTGTCGGGCTTCTCAACCAATGTACAAACTTGATTTCTCTCAAAGTTGTGTAGCTCTTCATGCATGGTGTTTATCCAATCTGGATCTTCTAATGCTTCCTCAACCTTCATAGGTTCAATGCTAGAGATAAATGAATAGTGTTCACAAAAGTTAGCTAAACGAGTTTTAGAGCGAGTAATTCTCCCGGTTTGTATATCATTATAGATTTTCTAGATGGGATGGTCTTTAGCAACTCTGGCTCGAAATTGTGAAAGCCTTTGCTTGGATCTAGGTGGAACATCTTCTTCATCTTGTTCTTCTTCTTGGCCTTCTTCATTGTTGACGTGGTCGTTCTCTTCTCGTGGTGGAGAAGGAGGTTGTTGATGTTCATCTTGGTGTACTTCCTCGTTTTCTTCATCTTGGTGTGTCCCACTTGTGGATGCTTCCGTATCAACTCTTGGTTCACCTTGTCGTGAGGTAGAAGCTTCCACTTGGACGGACGAGGTACTCTCCTTCACCTCCGTTAGGCGAATCTTCCCAATAGACAAGTCTTGTGATTGCTTCTGAAGGGTCTTTGTCTCCTACATCAATTGGCAATTGCTCTACTTGCGAGCCATTAGATTCATCAAACTTCACATCTACCGTCTCTTCAACCTTTCGGGTGAAATTATTGTAGACATGGTAAGTGTGAGAGTTTGAGCCATAACCAAGTAGGAAACCTTCATGAGACTTAGGAGCAAATTTAGAACGACGATGCTTATCAAGAATGTAGCACTTTGAGCCGAATACTCGAAAGTATACAACTTGGGGTTGTTACCGGTGAGGAGCTCGTATGCCGTCTTTCCAAGTAGCTTGTGAAGATACAAGCGACTTGTTGCATGACAAGCTGTCTCAACCGCTTCTGCCCAAAAGTGCTTCGACGTCTTGTACTCATCAAGATCGTCTTGCCATTTCGATGAGCGTCCGGTTCTTCCTCTCAACAACTCCATTTTGTTGAGGTGTGTACGTAGCTGAGAACTCATGTGAAATCCTTTCTTCGTCAAGAAAGGTGTCCACATTTGCGTTCTTGAACTCCGTTCCGTTGTCGCTGCGAACCTTCTTGATCTTCACTTCAAATTGATTCTGGGCCTTCCTAGCAAAGTTTTTGAAGATCTTTTGGACCTGCGATTTATCATTGAGAAAGAACACCCACGTAAATCTTGAAAAATCATCAACTATAACTAGACCAAAAGAATTTCCACCGAGACTTTTGTAAGCGTTGGGACCAAAAATATCCATGTGAAGTAGCTCGAGCGGCCTCCTTGTGGTCATGATGTTCTTCGCGGGATGCCTTCCTCCAACCTGTTTACCTGCTTGACAAGCGCTGCAAAGTCTATCCTTATAAAATATGACATCGTTAACACCAAGGATATGATTTCCTTTAATAAGCTTGTCAAGGTTTCGCATGCCCACATGACCTAATCGTCTATGCCATAACCAACCTTTAGAGGATTTAGCAATGAAGCAAGTTCTAGGTTGAGCCTTTTTAGTGAAATCAACAATTTAAAGATCACCTCTACGAATGCCGGTAAAGTCCATTTTATGATTATCTCTACGAAACACTTGGCAATCTACTTCAGTAAATAAGACATTAAAACCGAAATCAGCAAGTCTAGATACTGAAAGTAAATTGTATCCAAGAGATTCAACGAGCATGACATTTTTGTATGGAGCTATCATGTGAGATGGCCACCTTACCGAGGCCAACCACCTTACCTTTGAGTTATCACCAAAAGTGACATACTTTCGAGGGCCGTCGTTTTCAGCAAGCTCGCGAAACATATCTTTATCCCCGGTCATGTGATCGGTACATCCACTATCAAGAACACATTCCTTTCCTCCTGCCATATATCCCCAAAGATTTGCCATAAGACCAAAGTGTCTCATTGCATCATCAAGATCATAGTCACTATCATAATCCTCATCATAGTATCCATGTTCGACATCATCATGTGGTGGATCAATTCCTAGAGAGGGTGATTCGTTAGAGTGAGTTTGACAATGATATTCTTTATGAACTCTAGTAGCTTCGGAAATAATATCGCTAATGATTCCAACATCTCCTTTGGCACGCATAAGATTTGTAAGCTCAAATAAACAATCACCAAACATAGGATCATTGGAATTCATCTTACTCAAGGCAACGGACTTATGGAGAATTTCATCTAGATTTTTCAAGGAATAATTTGGAAATCGTTCCTCAAGAAATTTCCATATGGTGTAGGCACACTTAAGAGTGGGCAAGCAACCTATCAAGTTTCTAGGCAAACCTCTAGTGATAAGATCAATAGTTCTAAGATTGTGAATCATGTCAATTGACTCATCAAGAGTAGGATGCATAGGATCAAAATGAGGTGCACAAGGGCTAGCAATGTACTTGTTCAAATGATATTCATTGAAAATCACAAGCATCACATTTTTCCATTCATGAAAGTACTCTCCATCAAGTATTGGCACTCTATGTCTAAGACTCCCCAAAGTAGACTCATCCATCTTCCTCCAATGGTGTTTAAACCAAAGCAATGGAGACCAAAGCTCTGATACCAATTGAAAGGATCGAGAAGAGGTATCTAGAGGGGGGTGATTAGACACTAAGTGAGAAAAGTTGCAGTTTTTAATTTCTTTAAGTTGAATTGGAGTTTTGGCACAAGTTTAACAATCACAATACATAACAAGCAAGCATGCAAAGAGTATATGAGCAGCGGAAAGTAAAGCATGCAACTTGCAAGAATGTAAAGGGATGGGACTGGAGTGTGCAAACGCAATTGGAGACACGGATATTTTTGTCGTGGTTCCTATAGGTGGTGTTATCGTACATCCATGTTGATGGAGACTTCAACCCACGAAGGGTAAGGCTGCGCGAGTCCACGGAGGGCTCCACCCATGAAGGGTCCACGAAGAATCAACCTTGTCTATCCCACCATGGCCGTCGCCCACGAAGGACTTGACTCACTAGGGTAGATCTTCACGAAGTAGGCGATCTCCTTGCCCTTACAAACTCCTTGGTTCAACTCCACAATCTTGTCGGAGGCTCCCAAGTGACACCTAGCCAATCTAGGAGACATCACTCTCCAAGAAGTAACAAATGGTGTGTTGTTGATGAACTCCTTGCTCTTGTGCTTCAAATGATAGTCTCCCCAACACTCAACTCTCTCTCACGGGATTTGGATTTGGTGGAAAGAAGATTTGAGTGGAAAGCAACTTGGGGAAGGCTAGAGATCAAGATTCATATGGTAGGAATGGAATATCTTGACCTCAACACAAGTGTAGGTGGTTCTCTCTCAAAAAATGTATGTTGGAAGTGTAGGCATGTTCTGATGGTTCTCTCCATGAATGAAGAGTGGGTGGAGGGGTATATATAGCCTCCACACAAAATCTAACCGTTACACACAACTTACCAATCTCGGTGGGACCGAATCGTGAAACTCGGTCGGACCGATTTAGCAAATAATGTGACCATTAGGATTTTCGGTGGGACCGATGTGGTTAGGGTTAGGGCATAACGTAATCTCGGTGAGACCGATTACTCAAACTCGGTGGGATCGATTTTTGGTAATAAGCTAACCAGAGAGTTGGTCAGGAAAACACGGTGGGACCGATTCGCTCATCTCGGTTGGACCGAAATGTTATGAAGAGGAACAGGGAGTTTGCATTGTAATCTCGGTAGGACCGATTACGCAAACTCAGTGTGACCAATTTTGGTAATGGATACATATAGAGATATTACAATCCCATCTCGGTGAGACCGAGATCCCTATCGGTGAGACCGAAAGGACTAGGGTTTGTGGCAGTGGCTATGACATCTGAACTCGGTGGCGCCGGATAGAAAGAATCAGTGGGGCCGAGTTGGACTTTTGGTTTGGGTCATATAACTAGGCACTTTGAGCAAGCAAGCCATTAAGCAACACCTCATCCCCTCTTGATAGTATTGGCTTTTCCTATAGACTCAATGTGATCTTGGATCACTAAAATAGAAAATGTAGAGTCTTGTGCTTTGAGCTTGAGCTAATCCTTTGTCCTTAGCATCTTGAAGGGGTTCCACATCCTCTAGTCCATGCCACTTCATTGTTGAACTTATCTGAAACACACTAGGTAAAGGTATTAGTCCAACAAGAGATATGTTGACATAAATTACCAAAATCACCCAGGGAGCACTTGTGCTTTAACTTTTCCCATTTTATTCAATTGAAGCACCTCCTTGCATCCAGCGCTTGAGATTTGCATCCAATTCTTCCATGTGACAAAACTACTATTTGTTCCTGCTGAATCCCCAATATAGACCCGAAAGTGCAGCTTCTGGAAGTGGTCCTCCGTGCGAAGTGGCCTATGTTGTTCATCCACACACCCAATCAATCTAGCAACAGCCTTGGCACACTCAGATGGATCTTCGTCAGCGGCATCCTCAACCTAGCAGGGGCTCTCCATCTCTGCCTCGAGAACTACTGACGCGTTGTCGCCCATCGCTGAAGCTACCTTTTTTTATTACTTGAGTAATCTTCCTGGAATTTTATTTCCTCGTTTATTCTCTGAGAAGTTTCTTTCCTTGATTTTTCTCTCCAGGTTTCCTGGATTTTTTTGTACGAGATCAGCTTGTTCGAGGCTTCTAGTGAGCTCTTCTCCAAGTCATTTTATGTCCTCTTTTTTTCTCTCTGAAAACTTTCCTGGATTTTTTGTACAACATCAGATTTGTGCTCTTCAAATGTGGGTTTTTTCTTCGATGGGGATAAATCTAGGAAATTAGTAGGCTTTCCATGACTGCGATTTGCAATTTTCACCTTCATAATTTGCGGCGAACTGTCCTGGTCCTATTTGAAATTTGGGTGATTAATCAGCATTTTATCAATGAAATTCCACGGTGCTTTTTTGAGTAGTTATATCGCCTCATTAATGAGTTGTTGATGAATATGTAATTAAGATTACCTTTTGATGCATCATAGAACAATTTCATCAAGTATTATCGTTGTCAATGTTGTAAATTTGTTGATGGATCTACCATCTCAGAATGTATTTGCTGATGAACCATGTTATCTGAAATCAGTGTGTCAAGATTCACTGATAAGTTAATTTTGTCTGAATCATGTACAAATCAGTGTGTCAAGATTCACTGATAAGTTAATTTTGTCTGAATCATGTATGATGGGGCAGTGATTTTCTTGTGCATCGATGGGTATGATGAAAGGAGTTGTTTCAAGCTAATCAAAATTAGGCAGTGAATTTTCTTGCCAGCATGGACTTAGTTGTTCTTGCATGTATAGTTGTTTCTTGCATGTACGGTTGTCCGTACCAAATTGTAGAGGTAATTCCCTGTTTAGTTAGTAGCTAATTAACTACCCAGGAAGCTGACAGCTAACTACAGACGATATAGGTTCAGTGAACAAGTGAAAAGTAGAAAAAGAACATTACATCAGTGTTAATTCCCAGTGGACCGATGGATTTCTTAGGCTCAAATTTGCAAATGTGTTAACGTGATGTACTGTGAGTTCTATCTTATTGGCCCATGTAATCTTTGGTTTATAGAAGTGTGTTGTAAACCAAATGCACCGTCAGTGCTAACCACTCTATTGTTTCCAAAATTTTAATCTTTATTCCTGCATCAATGTTTATGAAAGTCAAGTTTTGTTTTTTGCTATTTGGGCAGAAATTAACGTTTTTTTAGATTCTAGAAGGCACTGCTATGTGATGAAAAACAGAACTGTCTCTCTGAAAATTGCTTGACTGAACTGCCAGCAATTTTTTAAAAATATCCCCATGAAAAGCATGGAAGGAATTGCTACGGGGAAACAAATAAGTCTCTGAATGTCGATGGCTGATGCATAATGCTAAAAATTCCAAAACGGCTAACTGCTCCCTGCATTTACTGTCTTGAATTGATAATTGTAACCTGGTTCTCACCCGAAAACTTCCCCGGTTCACAACAAGTTTTGGCTGCAGCACCTCCACACCACTTCATAAGGCTGGTCATAGTGGGGAGTAACTTATACTATTATCATGCATATGATATTAGTCTAAGTTACTACCTTCATAGTGCAAAGTAACATAGTAGTAGTGTCATAGATAGCTTCATTTATTAACTCATAGACTCATTTTGCCTTGGGAAATGTTATGTTACAGTAACATATTATGTTACCACAAACGCCTCTTTCCTCATTAAATACATGCCACATAAGCAAAATTGTCTTGGGATGTGTTAAGTTACTACCTTAGTTATCCCCACTATGGCTAGCCTAAGGCTAGTCATAGTGCATAGTAACTTAGACTAGTAACATGCATATGTTACTAGTCTATGTTACTACCATCATAGTGGATAGTAACATAAGTGTAGTGTCATGCAAGCCTTCATTTATTATGTTGTAGACTCATTTTGTATTGGGGTGCGTTATGTTATGGTAACATATTATGTTACCACAAGCACCTCTCTCCTCATTAACTTCATGCCACATAAGCATATATGTCTTGGGATGTGTTATGTTACTACCTAAGTTACTCCCACTATGGCTAGCCTAACTGCAGCTACTGCTGCCTGTACATGAGTCAGAAGGACACGAGTCATTTAAAGATGGACCCACTAGTCATTTAAAGATGGAGTATTTAGAAGATGTATCTGGGGTGTATCTATGAATTGTAAAATGATTTCAGTATTCAATGACATGATCTGACTGAAGTAACGTGAGGCGTAGATATTAGTGGGTAGAGCACCTCGGTGCCTCAAATCCTCATCCCATACTAGGGACACTTTGTTTTGTATATGTATTCACACTTGTACTAAGTTTTCGGTTAATACAATTCTAGCACGAATAATAAATATTTATCATGATATAAAAAAATATAAATAACGACTTTATTATTGCCTCCTTCAACGTGCACGAAGACTTTCCGGGTGTCATCGACAAGGTCGGGCCAGTTCCGGTATGAGAGCGGCGATAGCGGCGCATCGACGGCTCGTTCTGCCGGCAATGGTCTTTTGGTGGTCCATGAACCTCGATGTATTTTTTTTAATTGTGTTTCAAGTGTTTTGTATTTCCGGTGAATCTTACTATCCTTTTCGGGAAAAAAAAGACAGATCCCAGTTGTACGAGCCGCAAAAAAGAAAAGAAATACGGAGTGCAAACGGCCGAACGCTGCACACCATGCATTGTCACGAAACACACACGCCATAGGAAGCAAGCAAACGGCTGCAATGGATCAGATCAGACCAGACCACGCCAGCGGCCGTCTCGGTCACTCTTGGCCGAGATGCAGACGCCGGCGTTTCCTTCTAAACGGACACAGACTTGACTCGCGCACGCTTGCCGGAGAACGACGGCCGGCGACCGACCGCCGACGACGTGGCCACGTCCTGGACCCATCGACTGCAACCTGCAGGGATGACCTGGCGGGTGGATAGGCGCACGAATGTTGGGATATGCCTGCACTCGCCCGCCAGTGTCGGCAGGAGAGGAGCAAACTTTGTCACATCGCGGCTTGGCAGTTTATGCCGCTGGAGGGGCACATGTGCGGCCAGCGATCAAAGATGGAGGGCGACCGAGGACTCGTGACCGGAGCAGTGGTAAACTTTGTTGCGAAGTACGTATACGGAGAACGCAACACATCTACATACGGCTACGCCTTTGCAGCAGTACGTACATACGCGTACCTCGAACGTGACAGGTGACGGTTTTCACATAATAAGAGAACACATGAGGCATCATGGACCGTGGTGAATTCGAACCCGTTACTGCTTTCGACGATTGACAGGTCGCGTGCACGAAATCGCGAGAAAAGGCGACCACTGGACGCATCAGTCCAACGGGAACCATCGCGTCGTGTTCGTATGGGGGCCAATGCGAATTTTTGTCGAAAGACACCACCTACCCGACGAAATTGATAAAAAAGACCCCCTCCAAATGAATTTGACAAAAAAGACCCCTCGACCGGGGCGGCAGGCGCGCCGGGCGACGCGTGGCCCCTGCCGCCACGGCGCAAGGCGGCAGCGCCTGCCGCCAGCCGGCGAGGCGGCACCCTCGCCAGAACAGGAAAGCGCGCACGCGACGGGACGGGACTGGTGCAGTGGGACCTGCCGCCTCAGGGGCAGGCAGCAGCACTGTAGCTGCTGGGCCCAGCCGCCTGAGGGGCAGCGGCAACCTAAAGCGACAGCGGGAGCGCAGCGTGCACACACTGACATCACATTTATCATTCGCCGGCTGGTCTTGATCGTCCACACACTGACATCACATTTATCATTCGACTGTTCAGTTTACTACACTTATCATTCGTCTGACCAAAGCAGTTGTACGCTTAAATGATATGCATGCATGCCTTACGTGTTTAAACAGTTTGCTCAGATCTAGCTCGATGGGCAAAACTTATCTTCTATCTCTAGCCAACATGACACCATGTCATGCAAACGAAAGCGACAGCCGGAGCCCAGCGTGCACAGGCGGGCGGCAGGGCCCAGCAGCTACAGTGCTGCCGCCTGCCCCTGAGGCGGCAGGTCCCACTGCACCAGTCCCGTTCCGTCGCGGGCGCGCTTTCCTGTTCTGGCCAGGCTGCCGCCTCGCGTCGTGGCGGCACGTGCCACGTGTCGCCCGGCGCGCCTGCCGCCACGGCCGAGGAAGTCTTTTTTGTCAAATTCATCCGATGAGGTTCCTTTTTAACAATTCCGTCGGGCAGGTGGTCTCTTTCGACAAAAAATCGGCCAATGCTGCCAACCACAGGCGACGTACGTACAGCGACATGGACGCATCGCTTGCACGGGCCATCCCGCCTGACCACTGAGAGGGTGCTTGATACGTTTTAGTCCCATGACTAAAAGTAGTGGGACTAAAACTTGCTAGCCTCACCCATGCTTGGATCCAAATACTAAAGAGACTAAAATGAAGTTATTGAGCATTTATTATCCTCCAAACCATCCAATCCAGAACTCGCATGTGCTAAAGGAGAGGAATTAAATGAGGAGAGAGAGGGCTAATACATATTTTAGTAGGTTTCATGTGACTAAAAAGTTTTAGCCTCAAGACTAATTCTAGCCTCTCTTTAGTCAGGGGTGCTTGGAACTTTAGCCTCTTGGATCCAAGCAGACCCTGAGATCCTAAACTCGCTCCTAATTTCTTTCCGAGGCCATGGAAGCAGACAGCAAAAGATCATGAGCGCGAGGGCGAGAGATCGAGACGCACAAACCACCAGGCACCAGCAATGCATGTTGGTTAACATCATCACTCACTGTTCACTCATCGACGCCTACTCGGCCAGCAATCTATCTAGGCGATGCGCCATGCCATGTTCGAGACCAAAAAATCTTGAGTAAATAACAGCTTAATTAGCGCCACAATATTACTAGCACGCGCTCTAATCACAGGCAGGAAAATGGAGTATGTAGTTAATAATCTGCTAGTCAATCGTCGGCAGCACAGTGCTACTGCACCTCGGTACGATCTTCTTCTCCGGCGGCCTGCTACTTGGCGCCGCGGTTGAGCACCTCCTTGTAGTTGAGCAGCGAGTTGAGCCGCTGCAGCTGGAGCTGCTTCCGGAAGCTGTTGATGAAGTCGTCCGCCCGCGCGTCCACGCCGCCATCCTCCACCTCCGGCGGCGGCGGCGGCGGCGGCAGCATCCTCGCCTCCGAGCTCGACTTGCCCATCTTCGCCTCCGCCCCCTGCTTCTCCCCCTGCTGCTGCTTCTTGCCCTTCTTGCCCTGCTCCCGCGCCGGCTCCGACCGGCTCCTGCTGTACTGCGTCGACGTCTTCTTCTCGTCCGCCGCCGCGACGGAGGCCACGGCGTGGTCCTGCGAGGCGGCCAGCTCGGGCGCAAGGTTGCCGGAGTTGAAGCGGTAGAGGCTGAAGGAGCGCAGGCGCTCCAGGACGGACGGCGCGCGCGCGAGCGGCGCCGGCCTGTATGGAGGCACGTACTCCTCGCGGTAGTACTGCTCCTCCTCCGGCTCCTGCTGCGGCGGCGGTGTCGTGAAGCTGTTGTAGTTGTCGGTGAACTCGGTGTCCGCCCTCGCGTGCTCTACGAGGTCGTCCTCCTCCTCCTCCAGCACGGCCGGCTGGACCACCCGAGCCGCCGGCGCCGGGGCCACCTCGGCCCTCCTCGCCTCGGAGCTCGATCTCTTCATCTTCGACGGCGGCGCCCGCCTCTTCTCATCCCGCGCCGGGGGCTCCGACCGGCTCCGAGCGTGGTGAGCATCTCCGGTCGTCGGCGCCTGTTCCGGAGAGACCGTCACGTCCCGCGAGTCGGCGCCCGCGGCGTACTCGGGCGGGAAGTCGCCGGAGCGGAAGCGGTAGAGGCCGATGGAGCGGAGGCGGTCGAGCACCGACGAGGTCCGCGCGAGCGGGGCCGGCGCCGGCGGCGGGGGCACGTACTGCTGCTGCTGCTCGTGCTGCTGGTCGCGGTAGTACAGACCCTCCTGATGCTGCGGCGGCTCCACGTGGTGGAGCGGTTCTTGTTGGTGCTCGTGTTGGTCACCGTCGTGGCCGCCCTGGCGACGGCGCTGGTGGGAGCGGGAGGTGAGCAGGATGGTGCCGATGACGAGGTTGACGGTGAGGAAGAGCGTGGCCGGCGTGAAGAAGCCCCGCACGGCCTCCCACGCGCCGAGCGCCGCGGCCGTCGCGCCGTCCATGTTCCGTGCGCGTGCACCGACCGGCAGGGACGGAGGGAGGAGACGGCCGTGGAGGGCAGGGGACCGGCTGGGGTTCGGCCGCGCACGGTTGGGGAGCAGTTGTGGGGATCGGGGTGGTGGGGATTGGCGCTCGATGATGGGGCTGCGGGGGAGTCTCACAAGTGGTGGTGGTGCGGAGCGTTAAATGGTGGTGGCGGGGGCGGGGGGATGGGGGAGCTGACTTGGCGGGTGGAAAACGTGGGAATCCAAGCGCTCCTCGTGACGCGCGAGCCGACCCGCCGGGATCGCGGGCGGACTGCCCGCCCGCTGCCGGACAAAATTACTGTTATGACCTTTCTGGTTAACAAAATCCCGATTTGACCTCGTTTACAAAAAATTTCGTTTTTGACCTTTTTAGGAGACGCCAACATCCCTGGCGTCTGGGTTGCGAAGCAGACGCCACGGATCCTGGCGTCTGGCCCCTGGCCCGCACTGCCCGCCTGCCCGTTGACCTGCTGACGTGGCAAAGGGGCCAGACGCCAGGGTCCTGGCGTCTGGCCCCGGTAACTGGATAACCCCACGGGAGAGTGTGTGGGACCCACCCTACACACTTTCCCCAATCCACAACCCGAGCTTGAAGAAGACTTGGAGCTCTCATACTCTCTCCCACCCCTCAAGCTCCCCCTCAAATCCTCTCCAAAAGGTGCATCCCTTAGGTGGATCTTTCCATCACTTTGCTGCTCTTGGTAATCTCCCCCAAATCATCCAATTATTTTTTGTTAAATCTTGTTATTTTGGTTGCATTTTATACATGTTGGTGGAACCCTAGTTCATGTTTTCTCCCCCATATGTTAGTGTGAATGGCTTGGTTAACTTTGATAATATAGTGCTATGCATGGTGTGTAGTAGGAATATATGTTTGTTGAGTAGAAAGATTGGGGGTTAGGGTTAGTTAGTGATTAGGGTTAACTTTGTTTAGTGTGTGGTAATTAGTGATACTTTTGTGGACATGACCAATAATTTAGTGTTGATATGATTTGGATATAATAAGATGTATTTGGATAAACACCAATTCTCATTTAAGTCTTAAATGCATTCATGTTATTTTGAGATGGAGAGACTTGTTAATGTTCATTACATTGACAAGGAGGCATTCTTGAGTAACAATGCCGACACGGGTGAGGAACCATTGGTTTTTGATACAAGCCCTAGCTATGAGGATGTTGTTGCAAAAGTGAGACAAGTTTTGAAGTGGATGGACACCAATGTTGATGTTAAGTTAATAGGAAGGTATGATGTTGGAGTTGGAGCCAAATCTCGCTTGAAAAGTATGCCTATCACCTCGGATTTGCATTGGGATGTATACAAGGAAAAAGTATCCCAATCGGAAGACAAGTCACTTGAATTGTTTGCCACCAAGGTTGAATCTCCTCGGTTTACCTTTGGTTTGAACCTGCATGTCTCTTCCCCAATGGATGACATGAGCGAGAGGACAATGGTGCCACTTGTTGAGCATAGGGTTGTGGTTGATGCCCCCAATGTTTATCCCCCACCACATCCCCGTGTACCATCTATTAAAGCAAATGAGGTTGAGTTGTATGCCCCCAATGCTTCTAGCCAACCACCAACTAGCCAAGCAAATGAAGTTGAGGTGATTGCTAGTGACGGAGTAATTCAAGAGGATGAAGATGCTTATGATGACGACGAAGAGCAAGAGGAAGGGTTTCATGGTAATGATGTTGGTGACTTGGATGCGTACATAGCGCAAAAGGACATGGATCATGACTTGCCTTTTAGGCGTCAATATGCGTATGACTCGGATGATGAGGGTCCAGTTGAACAGTTGGACGAGGATGGATTCACAAAGGAGGAGAACCAAATCCACTTTGAGCTGACGGGCTTACAAGAAAGAACTCACTTGTTTAAAGATCTCAGCCTTGCCCATAAAGCTGTTGTTGACGGTGGAATGAGAATGACGGCGATTGAGCCAACACCATGCCCGGATCCAGGAGAACCAAGGGTGGAGAATGAGGACGAGAATGCTTATTTGAAGAAAGGAGTGAAGTTTCTGAGCTTGCCTATGCTGAAGTTTTGGTTGGTTGACTATGCGATTCGAAACCATAGGCCATTTTATGTTGAGCACTCCGACATGAAGTTGCGTTACACCGTGGTGTGTGAGCAAGAAGGATGCCCATGGAAGGTTCGTGCAAGAAAGCTTAAAGAAACCGAAGAATGCGTGTTAAAAAGTTGTGTTGCCACTCATAGATGCAAACCTCCATCTAAACGACTTAGAAAGACACACCGTCAACTCACATCTGAGTATCTCGGATACAAATGGATGAAAAACATAGGCTTTGATCCCACTGTGAAAGTGAGGTTTCTCATGCGGACGGTGAAAAAACAATTTGGTTATGAAGTCAAGTATGGGAAGGCATGGAAGGCAAAGGCAAATGCTATTAGGATGTTGTATGGTGGTTACGAAGAAGCATACAACCAGCTCCCAAGGTTGTTGGCCGCCATTGCACATAGGAACCCGGGCATGTTTCATGTGGTCGAGGATCACGGGGAAGTGTTCCACCGTGCCTTTTGGAGTTATGGACAATGTGTGGAGGCGTTTCAGCATTGTCGTCCGGTCTTGTCTATAGATGGCACGTTCTTGACCGGTAGATACAAGGGCACACTAATGGTAGCAATGGCACACTCATCAAACGACAATGTGTTGCCGTGTGCATTTGCTTTGGTGCCTTCCGAGTACCAAGACAACTGGAAGTGGTTCATGGGTCATGTTAGGTATAACGTGATTGGGGCTAGGGAGGTATGCATCATATCGGACCAGCATCATGGCATACTCAAGGCAATGGACATTGTTATTCCAGGATTTCCAAAGCTTCACCACAGATGGTGCATGAGGCATTTCGTGGCCAACTTTTACCGGGCATGTAAGAGCAAGGAGCTCAGCAAAGACCTTACCCATGTATGTGTGGCCTTCACCACCCAAGGTTTCGATGCTCGGTACAACAAACTCTTTGCAGCGGTGAATGAAGGGGGAAAAGACTTCTTAACTAGGAATTTAAGCGAGAAGCACAAGTGGGCACGCGCTCATGACGATGGTGGTTGGCCATATGGCGACATGACGAGCAATCTGGTAGAATGTTTCAACAATGTGTTGAAGGGTCTCTTAGCTATGGCTTTGCCTTTCCTAGATGGTTGTGGAGCATTGCCTTGTGTTGGTTGTGTAGCCTGTGATGGTTGTGGAGCATCAACATCATACTCATGATCTTCTTCATGTGTTGCATCATACTCATGCTCCTCATGATGTGTTGGCTCCTCTTGATGTGATGGCTCCTCTTCATGGAACTCCTCCTCCATGTCCTCATTGTTCTGTAGATAACGCCGTCTATTAGCTGTGGCGGCGCGGCTACTAGGTGCATACACGTCACTGGACTGAGCACCATGGCAAGAAAGCATTGCTGCCATCTTATGAAACCGCTTCTTGAACTTCTGCAATAAGACAAAATATGCTATGATATGAGATGCACATAAATAATCCGCGAAAAGAAACTTTTATAATATATTGATCACACCTCCATCGTGCTCCTAAGAGTCCTCTTAGATAATGCCCCACCAGGTGGATGACTCAGTGCAACATTGGCATCGTTGACGCACAGAAGCAACTCTCTGCCCTGCAATTCATGAACACACCAAACTTATGTATTTGAAAGAAGACAACATGATGCAAGTATGTTAGAATAGGTCAAACAGACTACCATTTCATCATGCATCGGTGCATAGTCAACATGAGCCCCTCTGGTGTCTCTCACAGCCATGTTGAAGGTTTGATAACCTTGTGCAGTCTCCGGGTCTTCAGACACCAACTCCGACCACTCCTCATGAGTCCAACCAGGCTTCAGCTTTAACCGGTAACGATCTGCATACCACACTTGGTACTTCTGATATGCTGACTGATTGTGAGGTCTATTCTCTAATTGCACTAACGTGTCTCTTTGATTCCAAATTTCTATCCATGCACGGTGTTTGTTTGCCCAATCCGATATATCCTGATTGTTCCTTCGATCGAACCTACAAATGATGCACGGGACAAAGCATTAGCAAACATTGACTTATTCAATGCTCTACTACATACTCAAGGCATGCTTGCTTACCGATGCAGAGATAGCATTTCCTCCTTGCTCTCCTCAATTGGAATACCTTGTCTTCTTCCAAATTGTCTTGCCACACGGTCTACAAAGTGCCACTCGACTGCGAAGAAGCATATCATTGGGCACCTTGCCCGCCAAAGATGGCTATCACGCGTGCACATCTCATTAAGATCAAAGTCACGATCTTCCACATAAGGCAACCAATATACCTGCAAAACAAAGAGATACATTGTTAGCTACATAAGTTTCATTCTTGACTAAATTTTATCTCATCGAACTTCTCAAAACCTGCTCAGCAGTCAAGGTGTCCAGCTCGTTCATATAGCACTTGTATCGCACATGCGAGCTTCTTGTGTAGACTGTCACTTGTTCCCAATAGTAAGCAAGCGTAGGGCGCCGATATGGATCATCATCATGCAACCCGTCATGATTACCCCGTGGGTTTGCCATGAGGGGGTTCTTGAAATCGGGCCGTCCAACCGGGATCCGCTCCCACATCCACACGGATAGACTCCAAACAAACCCAGACAATGAGGATGTATCTCCCTTCCTCCGACACGCCAAGTCAAGCTGCAATCAAACAAACATGTTAGATATGGAGGCGCATGACAAATGCAAGATAAATGGTTGCAAATATCTCTTACCTGACGATACAAATATACTAGTGCGGCCGAACCCCAGCTATACTGGGTATCCCAGTTATTGAGTAGCTCCAAGAACATCCAGAGGGCTGAGTTCCCGGTTGCATCTGAGAGGACTACCTTGGTTAGTACATACAAAAGATAGGCCCACGCGTACTGCTGCACAACCACATCGTTGGCACCCTGAGGGCATGGATTGGTGTTTCCTCTGACCAGTTTTAGCCAGGAATGCCTCACTCTTGCGGTATCGGCCTTGCCTTCCTGAGGGCCGTCGGGCTCAACACCAATTAAAATGCCAGTCCGTTCTCGCCAATTACCAACGCTCACACGACCGGTAACAGCTTGTCCGTTGATAGGAAGGCCGCTTATCATAGCCATGTCCTGTAGGGTCATCATCATCTCCCCACATGGAAGGTGGAACGAGCGAGTCTCCGGCCTCCAACGATCCACAAGTGCGGTCAGCGCCGCGTGGTTCACCGGCGGAGCGCGTCGCTTAAACTGCAACACGAATGGGAGAAGACCCAATCTCCGAATGTAAGGCTCGTACCGCGGGTCGTAAGTAAAGTCATCAGCGGAATGACCCCTCATGCGCATAGCAACTACAAGCTGCAAATAAAGTGATGTTTTAATCAATACAAGAACACAAATGAGAAACAACGAAACTTGATAAGTCTTGCTTCTTACATCTCCCTTCTCAATGGCACGAGCACGATGCTCCTTATCCCACTCATCAATTAATCCGCCATACCAAGGTCCATCATCATCCGCCATCCTACAAAACAAATCACAAACATATATGAATACATGAACAATATCAAACAATATTATTTCCTTCTTCAAGTTATGCCATATGAACACACCATTCTTCTCACACATAACCACATCGTTTCTTTCTTCTACATATGCACACACATATCATCAAATTTCATCATCTCTTTTGCAAAAAAAATCACGTACACACAATCATCAAATTTCATCATCTCTTTTGCAAAAAAAATTATATCACTTCACACATATAACATTTTTTCTAAATATATTTGCTGGCCAAATTAGTCTTCTCAGATTCAAACAAATATTATGCCATCTATATATTCAACATATAGCTAATTTACTAGCACTTGCATACATCATCTATAATTCAAAAAAAATACAAACTATGTCTATTGGTGGACAACTACAAACATCTACCAACTACACTACCTACCAAATCATCTATCAACTACAAATTATTTCCTAAAACAAAGAAACCATCTACTAATCTAACATCACCTAATGTGAAATAATGCATCCAACAAAAGAGGGGAAAACAAAAACAAATTGGAGGGAATAGGGGAGAATACCTCAAGGATGCTTGGGGGGTCAGATCCACAAATTTGGGAGGAGGATGGGGTAGATCAAGGGGGGATTTGGTGTGAGGGAGAAGGGGGGCGAAGGAGAGAACCCCTCTGTTCGTGCGCCGCGAGGGGAAGAACAGATGGGTGGGTGGGCTCGGCCCGCGGGGGTTATCGAGTTACCGGGGCCAGACGCCAGGGTCCTTGGCGTCTGGCCCCTTTGCCATGTCAGCAGGTCAACGGGCAGGCGGGCAGTGCGGGCCAGGGGCCAGACGCCAGGATCCGTGGCGTCTGCTTCACAACCCAGACGCCGGGGATGTTGGCGTCTCCTAAAAAGGTCAGAAACGAAAAAAAAATCCAAACAAGATCAAATCGGGATTTTGTTAACCACATAGGTTATAACAGTAATTTTGTCCCCCGCTGCCCGCATGGATGGCATCTCCCCTCCCATCCCGGCCCACAAGGACGGACGCGGTATCTCACTCAATTGCCGGGTCCCATCCCATCCCATGAGTGGCATCATCCTCGGTCGTGCCCGGCCTCCCCCGGGTGCGGCGACCTCCTTTCCGTGCCGATCTAGATGCTTCGCCGGTCGCCGACATGCTCACATTCCGCCCCTCGTTTGCCCGGCCGGCCGTCCAGTTTGTAGCGTACGTTACGCACATGGTGGCTCCCCCGCCGCTGCCCAACCTGACCGGGCAAAATTTCGTGTTTCGACCCTTTTTCATACAATTTTAGGATCTGACCCCCCTCTAAAAACATTTCGGAATTTGATCCTTTCGCCTACTGCCAGGGGCTGTGGCGGTAGGGTTGCACCACCTACCGCCATGTGCCCTGGCGGTAGGCCCCTTGACGGCGGCCGACGGCCGTTTGCCACTGCTGACGTGAAAAAGGGCCCTACTGCCAGCACCTCTGGCGGTAGGGTCCTGTGTGGTGGATAAGATGGGGAGGGGCTGGTTTGTGGGCCCCACCACCACTCTTCTTCCCCACTCATCTTCTTCCCCGTGCTCAGCCCCTCTCCCCACTCTCTCCCCCTTACAAACCCCCATTAGATCCCCTCCATTTGCTTGAGAATTCACCGGTGGATCCGGAGCATTTTCATCATCCAAGGTACCTCCCTCATTTCCCCTCCTTTTGATTTGGTCATTTGGTTGCAAACCCTACGTGTTGATCTTGTTGTGTGCATTTATGATGCATTTATGGCTAGGGTTAGTGTTAGGGTTATGTTGGTTATGTTGGGAGTTAGGGTTATAGTTGTTATATTGGGGGTTATGGTTAGGGTTAGGGTTAATGGTTAGGTGAACTTGAGTATGAATAGTAGTTACTTGTTCAATTTGTGCAAAATTTAGTTAATTTGTCCATTTGAGTTGGTTGGATGACATATATGGATTGATTATATTATTTCCAATTTCTTAGATGCATAAGCTCGTAAATGTTCATTATTTGGAGAAGACGACATTTATGCTTGGAATTAACGATGAAGGGGAAGAGGCTATGGTTTTTGACACAAGTCCAAGCTTTGATGATCTTGTAGTTAAAGTGAGAAGCGTGTTACATTGGAATGACCCAAATGCCGAGGTTAAGCTTATTGGAAGGTATGACGTTGGATTGGGAGTAAAGTCCCGATTAAAGAGTATGCCCATCACCTCCCAATTGCATTGGAATGTGTACAAGGAAAAAGTAGATGCATCACAAGACAAGTCTCTTGAGATCTTTGCCACAAAGGTTGATCCTCCTCCTCCGTTGCAAATTGATCTCAACTGCAATGCATCTTCCCCAATACACGATGATAGTGCCGAGGTGTATATCCCCAATTTTTCTAGCCAACCACCAAGTAGCTGATGACCCACAAGTGTAGGGGATCTATCGTAGTCCTTTCGATAAGTAAGAGTGTCGAACCCAACGAGGAGCAGAAGGAAATGATAAGCGGTTTTTAGTAAGGTTTTCTGCAAGCACTGAAATTATAGGTGATAGATAGTGTTGTGATAAGATAAATAGTAACGAGTAACAAGTAAAAAGAGTAAATAAAGTAAATAAAGTGCATCAAGGTGGCCCAATCCTTTATGTAGCAAAGAATAAGCCTGGACAATTTCTAATAATGATAAAGGAGCTCCCGATGACACATGGGAATTATCGTCAAGCTAGTTTTCATCACGCTCATATGATTAGCGTTCGGTACTTTGATAATTTGATATGTGGGTGGACCGGTGCTTGGGTACTGCCCTTACTTGGAAAAGCATCCCACTTATGATTAACCCCTATTGCAAGCATTCGCAACTACAACAAAAGTATTAAGGTAAACCTAACCGTAGCACGAAACATGTGGATCCAAATCAGCCCCTAACGAAGCAACGCATAAACTAGGGTTTAAGCTTCTGTCACTCTAGCAACCCATCATCTACTTATTACTTCCCTATGCCCTCCTCTAGGCCCAATAATGGTGAAGTTTCATGTAGTCGACGTTCACATGACACCATTAGAGGAGACGACAACATACATCTCATCAAAATATCGAACGAATACCAAATTCACATGACTACTAATAGCAAGACTTCACCCATGTCCTCAGGAACAAACGTAACTACTCACAAAGCATATTCATGTTCATAATCAGAGGTGTAATAATATGCATGAAGGATCTGAACATATGATCTTCCACCAAGTAAACCAATAAGTATCAACTACAAGGAGTAATCAACACTACTAGCAACCCACAGGTACCAATTTGTGGTTTTGGATACAAGATTGAATACAAGAGATGAACTAGGGTTTGAGAGGAGATGGTGCTGGTGAAGATGTTGATGGAGATTGACCCCCTCCCGATGAGAGGATCGTTGGTGATGACATTGGTGATGATTTCCCCCTCCCGGAGGGAAGTGTCCCCGGCAGAACAGCTCTGCCAGAGCCCTAGATTGGTTCCGCCAAGGTTCCGCCTCGTGGCGGCTGAGTTTCGTCCCGTAAGCTTGCCCACGATTTTTTCCAGGGTAAAAGCCTTCATATAGCGGAAGATGGACACGGAGGGCCACCAGGTGGCCCAGGAGACAGGGGGCGCCAAGTAAGGGGGGGCGCGCCCCCCACCCTCCTAGACAGGGTGTGGCCCCCTAATGTATTTCTTTCGCTCAATAATTCTTAATAAATCCAAAAACAGGTTTCGTGGAGTTTCAGGACTTTTGGAGCAGTGTAGAATAGGTTTCCAATGTTTGCTCCTTTTCCAGCCAGAATTCTAGCTGTCGGCATTCCCTCTCTTCATGGTAAACCTTGTAAAATCAGAGAGAATAGCCATAAGAATTGTGATATAATGTGTAATAACAGCCCATAATGCAATAAATATTGATATAAAAACATGATGCAAAATGGACGTATCAACTCCCCCAAGCTTAGACCTCGCTTGTCCTCAAGCGGAAGACGATATTGAAAAATATGTCCACATGTTTAGAGATAGAGGTGTCGATAAAAATAAAATACGGACATGAGGGCATCATGATCATTCTTATAACAACAACATATATAGATTCCATTATGTAATTTCTTATGCTCAAGTAACAATCAATTCACAATATCAAGTATGGTTCACAAACTTCATTAAGAACTAACAAATTATAATCTCAGTCATTGAAGCAATCGCAATTTATCATAACATCAGAAAGAGTCAACAATAGAGCTTTTCAGCAAGTCCACATACTCAACTATCATATAGTCTTCTACAATTGCTAACACTCATGCAATACTTGTGGTTATGGAGTTTCAGACGGACACTGAGAAAGATAGGGGCTTATTGTGTTGCCTCCCAACGTATTCACCTTTAGGTGATGTCAACAATAATAGCCCATGCTAACGAACATCCAATTGGATATATATATCACGATCTTTCAAACACGAGGAGCTTGCCAAAGGATAAAATGAAAAACGAAAACATGAAGATCACCTTGACTCAAGCACAAAATAAAAGCATAAAGTAAGAACATGAAGTAAAAGATAGGCCCTTCGCAGAGGGAAGCAGAGGTTGTCATGCGCTTTTAGGGTTGGATACACAGAATCTTAGTACGAAAGAATGTCACTTTATATGTCACTTGTGTATGGACCTTTATTATGCAGTCTGTCGCTTTTATTGCTTCCATAACAAGATCGTATAAAGCTTATTTTCTCCGCACTAATAAGTCATGCATATTTAAGGAGCAATTTTTATTGCTTGCACCGATGACAACTTACTTGAAGGATCTTACTCAATCCATAGGTAGATATGGCGGACTCTCATGGCAAAACTGGGTTTAAGGGTATTTGGAAGCACAAGTAGTATCTCTACTTGGTGCTAGGAATTTGGCTAGCATGAGGGGGAAAGGCAAGCTCAACATGTTTGGAAGGTCAATGATAACATACTTTAACTGAGATGTGAGAAAACATAAACCATTACGTTGTCTTCCTTGTCCATCGTCAACTCTTTTAGCATGTCATACTTAATGAGTGCTCACAATCATAAAAGATGTCCAAGATAGTGTATTTATATGTGAACCTCTCTTCCCTTATTACTTCCTATTAATTGCAACGATGACCAAAACTACATTTATCAACTCTCAACAACCTTTATGCCTCATACTTTCTATGTGTGAAGTTATTACTATCCATAAGATCAATATGAACTCCTTTATTCTTTTTATTCTTTCTATTTTTCTCAAGATCATAGCAACAAAGCAAAGCCCTTGACTCAACACTAATCTTTATTATAGATAACTCACGGACTCGATTACAAAAAGAGATCACTAAGCAAAACTCAAAACTACTTGATATCAAAACTTCAATCTACTAGATCAAGATACTACTAAAAGGATCGAGCTAAATAAAGCGGTAAAGATAAGAGTGTGATGGTGATACGATACCGGGACACCTCCGCCAAGCTTGGCAGTTGCCAAGGGGTAGTGCCCATACCCATGTGATTATGTCCTCGTAGGTGATGGAGGTGGTGATGATGATGGTGGATAATCGCACATCGAGCGTAAAAGCTCCTCCAACTTGCGGATAATGCCCTTGAGTCCGGTGATATGATCCTTCAATAAAATATTCTCCTATGTGAGATACTTATTTTGTATGCGAGCTAACTCAAACATCTGGAAAGCTTCAATCTCAGTTGGAGTAAAAAGGTTAGGTAGGGGTTGAGGGATGTCTTCTTCTTTCACTGTCGGGGCTTGAACCTCCATGGCCTTCTTGATCTCTTCATCCTTGTTGATCTCTTCCGGTTCTTCTCTTTTCAGCTCTATCTTCAATATCCAAGCATCCTTATCTTCATTGTTGAAGGAGGGTGACGCCATGGTGCTCTAGATCTGTAACAGAAAATAGCCCGAAACGAAAACAGAGGATATTTGCGTGATACGGTGGTCAAAACCTTCGGGGGTATACATAATGAATTTTTACCGACCAAAATACGTAATGTGCAAGAAAACAGAGTTCGGGAGGCACACGAGGTGCCCACGAGACAGGGGGGGCGCGCCCAGTAAGGGTAGGCGCGCCCTCCACTCTTGTGGGGGCCTCGTGTCCCTTTCAGACTACTTCTTTCTTCCTAAAATTCTTAAATAATCCAAAACTGATAAAAATTGCCATTGGAGTTGTTTTGGAGTCGGTTTACTTACCGTACCACATACCTATTCCTTTTCGGAGTCTGGAACATTCTGGAAAGTGTCCTTTATGTATTCCTCCGGGGTTACGGTTTCAATAATATTAGTTTCAACATTAATAGGATTACCTGAAATATAATGTTTAATTCTTTGACCGTTTACCACCCTCGGACTTGTGCCTTCGAAGTTGTTGATCTTTATCGCACCAGAACGATAGACCTCCTCGATAACGTAGGGCCTTCCCATTTAGAGAGAAGCTTTCCTGCAAAAAATCTTAAACGAGAGTTGAATAATAACACATAATCACCTACGTTAAACTCACGCTTTTGTATCCTTTTATCATGCCAGCGCTTGACTTTTTCTTTGAATAGCTTGGCATTCTCATAAGCTTGGGTTCTCCATTCATCAAGTGAGCTAATATCAAACAACCTCTTCTCACCGGCAAGTTTGAAGTCATAATTGAGCTCTTTAATAGCCCAATATGCTTTATGTTCAAGTTCAAGAGGTAAATGACATGCTTTTCCATAAACCATCTTATATGGAGACATACCCATAGGATTTTTGTATGCAGTTCTATAGGCCCATAATGCATCATCAAGTTTTTTGGACCAATTCTTTCTAGATCTATTAACAGTCTTTTGCAAAATTAATTTGAGCTCTCTATTGCTCAACTCTACTTGACCACTAGACTGCGGATGATAAGGAGATGTGATTCTATAATTGACGTCATACTTAGCAAGCATCTTACGGAAAGCACCATGAATAAAATGTGAACCACCATCAGTCATAAGATATCTAGGGACTCCAAACCTCGGAAAAATAACTTCTTTAAGCATTTTAATAGAAGTGTTATGATCAGCACTACTAGTTGGAATAGCTTCTACCCACTTAGTAACGTAATCAACAGCAACTAAAATATGTGTATAACCATTAGAGGCAGGAAAAGGTCCCATATAATCAAAGCCCCAAACATCAAATGGTTCAATAACAAGAGAATAATTCATAGGCATTTCTTGACGTCTACTAATATTACCAATTCTTTGACATTCATCACAAGATAAGACAAACTTACGAGCATCTTTGAAGAGAGTAGGCCAATAAAAACCAGATTGTAGTACCTTATGTGCAGTTCTATCTCCAGCGTGGTGTCCTCCATATGATTCAGAGTGACACTTGCGTAGGATCTGTTCCTGTTCATGCTCAGGTACACAACGTCTAATAACACCATCTACTCCTTCTTTATAAAGGTGTGGGTCATCCCAAAAGTAATGTCTTAAATCATAAAAGAACTTTTTCTTTTGCTGGTATGTGAAACTAGGTGGTATAAATTTAGCAACAATATAATTAGCATAATCAGCATACCATGGAGCAGTACGAGAAGCATTAATGACCGCTAATTGTTCATCAGGAAAGCTATCATCAATAGGCAGTGGGTCATCAAGAACATTCTCTAACCTAGACAAGTTATCTGCAACGGGGTTCTCAGCTCCCTTTCTATCAATAATATGCAAATCAAACTCTTGGAGCAGGAGAACCCATCTAATGAGTCTAGGCTTAGCATCTTTCTTTTCCATAAGATATTTAATAGCAGCATGATCAGTGTGAATAGTAACTTTGGAATCAACAATATAAGGTCTAAACTTATCACATGCAAACACAACTGCTAAGAATTCTTTTTCAGTAGTAGCATAATTTCTTTGGGCTGTATCAAGAGTCTTACTAGCATACTGGATAACATTCAATTTCTTATCGACTCTTTGCCCTAGAACAACACCTACAGCATAATCACTAGCGTCACACATAATTTCAAAAGGTAAATTCCAATCAGGTGGCTGAACAACAGGTGCAGTGATCAAAGCTTTCTTAAGTATTTCAAATGCTTCTACACAATCATCATCAAAGACAAAAGGAATATCTTTTTGCAATAAATTAGTCAGAGGCCTAGAGATCTTAGAAAAGTCCTTAATGAACCTCCTATAAAAACCGGCATGACCAAGGAAACTTCTTATACCTTTTATGTCCTTGGGACATGGCATCTTTTCAATAGCATCAACTTTAGCTTTATCAACTTCAATACCTCTCTCGGAAATCTTATGCCCCAAGACAATGCCTTCATTAACCATAAAGTGACACTTTTCCCAATTCAGAACGAGACTAGTGTCTTCGCATCTCTGCAAAACTCGATCAAGGTTGCTCAAACAATTATCAAAGGAGGATCCATAAACAGAGAAGTCATCCATGAATACCTCGCAAATCTTTTCACAAAAATCAGAGAATATAGCCATCATGCATCTTTGAAAGGTAGCAGGTGCATTACATAAACCAAAAGGCATACGTCTATAAGCGAAAGTACCGAAAGGGCAAGTAAAAGTAGTTTTTGCTTGATCTCCCGCTGAGACAGGTATTTGAGAGAAACCAGAATAACCATCTAGAAAGCAGAAATGTGTGTGTTTGGACAGTCTTTCTAGCATTTGATCAATAAAAGGTAAAGGGTAATGATCTTTCTTAGTAGCTTTATTTAGTTTACGAAAATCAATTACCATCCTATAACCTGTAATAATTCTTTGCGGGATCAATTCATCTTTATCATTAGGAACAACAGTAATACCTCCCTTTTTAGGGACACAATGGACAGGGCTTGCCCAATCACTATCAGCAACGGGATAAATTATACCTGCCTCAAGGAGCTTTAGTATCTCCTTTCTTACCACTTCTTTCATTTTAGGATTTAGTCGTCGTTGAGGATCTCTAACTGGTTTGGCATCGTCCTCCAATTTAATTTTGTGTTGGCATAATGTGGGACTAATGCCCTTAAGATCATCCAGAGTATATCCAATAGCAACTCGATGCTTCTTCAGAGTTTTCAATAATCTTTCTTCTTCTTGCTCTGAAAGGTTAGCACTAATAATAACAGGATATATTTTCTTTTCATCGAGATAAGCATACTTAAGATTATCAGGTAAAGGTTTGAGTTCAAACACGGGATCACCCTTGGGTGGAGGGGGATCCCCAAGAATTTCAACGAGAAGGTTATGTTTCAAAATAGGTTCCTGTTTAAGGAATATTCATCTATTTCCCTTCTTTCTTTCATAAACATATCATTTTCATGGTCTAGCAAATATTGTTCTAACGGATCAGTAGGAGGCACGGCAATAGAAGCGAGACCAATTATATCATCTTTACTAGATAATTCTTCATCACGGGGTTGTCTATGAAATTTAGCAAAATGAAACTCATGAGTCATATCATCTAAGCCAATCGTAACAACATCCTTTTTGCAATCAATCTTAGCTTTAACAGTTTTCAAGAAGGGTCTACCAAATATAATGGGACAAATGGCATCTTGAGGGGAAGTAAGAACAAGAAAATCAGCAGGGTATTTAACCTTCCCACACAAGACTTCAACATCTCTAACAATCCCAATTGGTGAAATAGTATCTCTATTAGCAAGCTTGATAGTAACATCAATATCTTCCAATTCAACGGGTGCAATGTCATGCATAATTTCTTTATATAAGTCATAGGGTATTGCACTAGCACTAGCACCCATATCACATAAGCCATGATAATAATGATCTCCTATTTTTAACAGAAATAACAGGCATGCCTACAACGGGCCTATGTATCTTAGCGTCTGGTTTTGCAATATTAGCAGCTTCATCACAAAAATAAATAACATGCCCATCTAAATTATCATCCAAGAGATCTTTAACAATAGCAATACTAGGTTCAACATTGATTTGCTCAGGAGGTGTATAAGTCCTAGTATTACTCTTACGAACAACAGTCGAAGTTTTAGCATGATCCTTTATCCTAACAGGAAAAGGTGGTTTCTCAACATAAGTAGTAGGAACAATAGGATCACTATAAGTGATAGTTTTTTCTTCAACTATAATAGGTGCAACTACTTTTACTTCAACATGAGGATTATATTTAAACCACTTCTCTTTAGGGAGATCAACGTGAGTAGCAAAAGATCCACAGAAAGAAGCTACTATCTCAGAGTCAAGTCCATACTTAGCGCTAAATCCACGAAAAACATCGGTATCCATAAAAGATTTAACACAATCGAACTTAGGTGTCATACCTGACTCCTTACCATCGTCGGAACCCCAATCTTCAGAGTTGCGTTTAATTCTTTCCAATAAGTCCCATTTGAAATCAATAGTCTTCAGCATATAAGAACCAGCACAGGAAGTATCGAGCAGGTTGCGATTATCAAGAGAAAGCCGAGCATAAATTTTTGAATAATCATTTCCCGAGAGAGCTCATGATTGGGGCATGAATATAACATTGACTTAAGCCTCCCCCAAGCTTGAGCGATGCTTTCTCCTTCGCGAGGCCAGAAATTATATATGTAATTACGATCACGATGAACAAGATGCATAGGATAGAACTTCTGGTGAAATTCCAACTTCAATCGCTTATAATTCCAAGATCCCGTATCATCACATAGCCTAAACCATGTCAATGCATCTCCCTTCAAAGATAAAGGGAAGACCTTCCTTTTGACAACATCATCGGGATACCTGCAAGCTTAAATAATCCACAAACTTCATCCACAAAGATAAGGTGTAAATCGGGATGCAACGTTCCATCTCCTGCAAATGGATTAGCTAGCAGTTTCTCTATCATACCCGAAGGAATCTCAAAATAAACATCTTCATAAAGTTCAGTAGGTTGAGGAGCAACTCTTTGCTCTACTGGTCGGGGCGAAGATGCCCCAAACAAGCCCCTCAAAGGATTAGTTTCCATAGTAACAAGTAACAAAAATTTCAGCACACTATATAAATGTTTCCTTACCAAGTTCCACTCACCAAAAGCGCTACACTCCCCGGCAACGGCGCCAGAAAAGAGTCTTGATGACCCACAAGTGTAGGGGATCTATCGTAGTCCTTTATATAAGTAAGAGTGTCGAACCCAACGAGGAGCAGAAGGAAATGATAAGCGGTTTTTAGTAAGGTTTTCTGCAAGCACTGAAATTGTAGGTGATAGATAGTTTTGTGATAAGATAAATAGTAACGAGTAACAAGTAAACAAAGTAAATAAAGTGCAGCAAGGTGGCCCAATCCTTTATGTAGCAAAGGATAAGCCTGGACAATTTCTAATAATGAGAAAGGAGCTCCCGAGGACACATGGGAATTATCGTCAAGCTAGTTTTCATCACGCTCATATGATTCGCGTTCGGTACTTTGATAATTTGATATGTGGGTGGACCGGTGCTTGGGTACTGCCCTTACTTGGACAAGCATCCCACTTATGATTAACCCCTATTGCAAGCATCCGCAACTACAACAAAAGTATTAAGGTAAACCTAACCATAGCATGAAACATGTGGATCCAAATCAGCCCCTAACGAAGCAACGCATAAACTAGGGTTTAAGCTTCTGTCACTCTAGCAACCCATCATCTACTTATTACTTCCCTATGCCCTCCTCTAGGCCCAATAATGGTGAAGTGTCATGTAGTCGACGTTCACATGACACCACTAGAGGAGAAGACAACATACATCTCATCAAAATATCGAACGAATACCAAATTCACATGACTACTAATAGCAAGACTTCACCCATGTCCTCAGGAACAAACGTAACTACTCACAAAGCATATTCATGTTCATAATCAGAGGTGTAATAATATGCATTAAGGATCTGAACATATGATCTTCCACCAAGTAAACCAATAAGTTCAACTACAAGGAGTAATCAACACTACTAGCAACCCACAGGTACCAATTTGTGGTTTTGGATACAAGATTGGATACAAGAGATGAACTAGGGTTTGAGAGCAGATGGTGCTGGTGAAGATGTTGATGGAGATTGACCCCCTCCCGATGAGAGGATCGTTGGTGATGACGTTGGTGATGATTTCTCCCTCCCGGAGGGAAGTGTCCCAAGCAGAACAGCTTTGCCAGAGCCCTAGATTGGTTCCGCCTCGTGGCAGCGGAGTTTCGTCCCGTAAGCTTCCCCACGATTTTTTCCAGGGTAAAAAGCCTTCATATAGCGGAAGATGGACATCGGAAGGCCACCAGGGGGCCCAGGAGACAGGGGGCGCGCCCAGTAAGGGGGGGGGCACCCTCATGGACAGGGTGTGGGCCCCCTGATGTATTTCTTTCACTCAATAATTCTTAATAAATCCAAAAACAGGTTTCGTGGAGTTTTAGAACTTTTGGAGCAGTGCAGAATATGTTTCCAATGTTTGCTCCTTTTCCAGCCAGAATTTCAGCTGTCGGCATTCCCTCTCTTCATGGTAAACCTTGTAAAATAAGAGAGAATAGCCATAAGAATTGAGATATAATGTGTAATAACAGCCCATAATGCAATAAATATTGATATAAAAGCATGATGCAAAATGGACGTATCAGTAGCCAACCCAATGAAGATCATATCAATGCTAGCGCCATAGTACTCCATCATGATGCTATTTCTCATGTTGAAGTAGATGATGGCGGTCATGTTGATGATGATGCTATTGTTGCTCAATAGGATGCTTACGCGGAGAATGAAGAGATCCATTGCAATCCAATTGGTAACTTGGATGTCATTGTGAGGCAACAAGACATAGACCGTACCCTCCCTTACAATCGTATGTGTGGGTATAACTCGGATGACGAGGGTCCGGAGGAAGAATTGGATGAGGATGGGTTGACTGCGCAAGAAAATGAAATCTATAAGAAGGTGACCGGCAAGGAGAGAGGGCCGCCATTGTTTAGGGATGTGAGTCTTGCGGACAATGTCGTTGTTGACGGTGGGCTTAGATTCGGGTTGTCTGAGTCAACACCGTGCCCCAAATTCAATGATGCTCAGCCAAAAAATGAGGATGAGAATGCACATTTGAAGAAAGGCATCAAGTTTGGTTCTTTGGTAGAGTAGAAGATATGGTTGTGTGACTATGCCATTAGGAACCATAGGCCGTTTGTTGTTGCTCATTCCAATCAAAAAGTTCGGTAAACAGTCAAATGTGACCAAGAAGGTTGCAAATGGATGGTCCGCGATAGAAAAATCGAAGAAATCAGGCAATGGGTGTTGAAGAGTCATGTTGGCACTCACACGTGCATACCCCCGGACAAGGCGGACCGAAGCAAAGGACACCGTCAACTCACGTCTGAGTATCTAGAATACAAATTGTTGAATCCAATAGCACATGATCCAACTGTGAAGGTCAAGTTTCTCATGTCTTCGATTGAGGAACTATTCTGATACTCGGTCAAGTATGGGAAAACATGGATGGCGTAGGAAAACGTTATTAGGATGTTGCATGGTGATTATGAGGCCTCATATAACATTCTGCCTAAGATGTTGGCAGTCATTGCTCATCGAAACCTGGGAATGCGCCATTGGGTGGAGTCAACCGACGGTGTGTTTCGTTGTGCCTTCTGGAGCTTTGGACAATGCATTGAGGCATTCAAGTATTGTCGCCCGGTCTTGTCTATAGATGGTACATTCTTGACCGGCAAATACAAGGGCACATTGATGGTGGTGACGGCCCACTCTTCAAATGATAACGTGTTGCCGGTGGCATTTGCCTTGGTGCCTTCGAAGCACGATGATAATTGGGAGTGGTTCATGGGGCATGTGAGAACCAAGGTTATAGGCAATCGAGAGGTATGCATTATATCAGATCGCCATCATGGGATTCTCAAAGCAATAGAAGTTGATATTCTCAGTCTTCCAAAGCTTCAACACCGTTGGTGCATGAGACACTTTGTTGCAAATTTTTACCGGGCATGCAAGAGCAAGGAGCTTTGCAAAGACCTTACCCTTGTTTGCATTGCATTCAACACCGACATATACAAAAAGCCGATATGATAAACTCCTCAAGGCTTTGGAGAAGAACAAAGGGGGGAATGAATTTTTGCTTAGGCACGAGCCGGATAGAGAATGCAACGAAACATGACACAACGTTAGGAGATGCACGAAGAAACCTAGAACCAACACGGACACTAGTCAAAACACGCGTAGGGAGGACTAGCCTTGGAGTGGGCCGTGGCCGTGGAGGAAGGACTAGGCTTGGAGTGGGCCGTGGCCGTGGAGGAAGGACTAGCCTTGGAGAGGGTCGTGGCCGTGGAGGAAGGACTAGCGTTGGAGGGGGTCGTGGCCATGGATCCGGTGGTTCTACGACACGTCGGGTTGATAGGGGAAGGCCTATCGACGTGTTGCTCAATCCGGATGGTTGAAATAATGTGAATGGTACTCCTTTTAATATGTTCATGTGTTGATATATTTGTCTGTTTACATATCAGTGTGTTCATTTTTTGACTTAACATCTTTAATTGTTGTAGGCATGGCTTCATCTGGTTCCATGACGAGGCCACCGTGTGCTAACCAAGAAGACATGCCGCAAAAGTGGGAGAACGCATCTTTGGACAAGGTGAAGGAGAAAGATGTGAAGATTTCACCATGTTGGTGTGGAGATGTTTTCAAGGTGAAGGTGTCCATTGACCGAAAGAAGTCATGGACGGAAGGAAGGAGATATTTTGTATGCCCCAACTATGCTTATGATCGTGCGCTTCCAACTCACGCCTATGACCAACCACCGGTATGCTAGAGAAGTAACATGTTACTCTAAAATGTGTGTCAACACTAACATCCATTTTGTATGTATTCACCGCCTCCTCTATGCAAGTACTTCACGTGGATAGATCATGAAGTGCCAAAAGATGTCCAAAAGGACCAATATCAAGATTGTCTTAGGCGCCAGCGGCTGTTCGAAGAAAGGTTTCGAAGAGGCTTGGAGGAAGAGCGTCGTCAGAAGGAGAGGATGGAGCGGAAGCAACGCGAGGAGGAGAGGGCATGCCAAGTGAAGCTTGCTTGTGAGGAGGAGAGGGCAAGAAAGCTTGCAAAGGCTCGCAAGGCACAAGAGGAGGATGAGGCACGTGGCAAGAAGGGGAAATGGCCCTGTATTACTCATTAAAGCCTTCGCTTCGGTGGACTCATCATGTAACCGGATGAAGCCATGCCAAATTTATCTTGAACTATGTAGTACTAATGCAAGAATGCATATGTCGTGAACATGTCGTGAATGAATTTGTCATTTGTATTAAATTTGGTGTGGAGATGTTTGCAAAGTGTCATGAATGAACTTTAGTTTGTCAGCAATTTCTATGATCTGTCTGCAATTTCTGTGAATTGTTGTGCTGAGAAGAGGGGCAAAACAAAGGACAACTCTGTTTTGGTCTGTTTTAGCTTAGCCCCCCTACCGCCACAAGTCCTGACGATACGGTGCTTGATCCTACCGCCAGGGCCTGTGGTGGTAGGGGGGCAAACCTGCTGTGACTGTAAAACAAGAGGCGTTGGTGGTAAGGGGGACCCTACTACCACAGGCCCTGGCGGTAGGGTGCTTGATCCTACCTACCGCCATAGGCCCTTTGTTTTACCGTTACAGCAGCCCCCCCCCCCTACTGCCACAGGCACTGGCGGTAGGATGGCCCTACCACCATAGGCCCTTCGTTTTACCGTTACAGCAGGTTTGCCCCCCCCCCTACCGCCACATGCAGTGGCGGTAGGATCAAGCACCCTACCGCCAGGGCCTGTGGCGGTAGGGGGGGCTAAGCAAAAACAAGTAGGGTGTGAATCCTCTCCTCCCCTCTTTCCTACCACCTTCTGTCGAATATTAGAATGATCATCTCGCAAACACATACATAACTCAATTCAACATAGTTCATTACATCCACGAATAACACATGTTCAAACTAATTAAAACATGGCCCTATTCAGATGACATCGGTTCAAACTAGAAGCTCAAGCTCAACGACACATTTTCTAAACAGGTAACATATTTCTCATACTTATCATACGTTCAATTTGTTCATCACGCGCTTGATTACGCTTCAGTTGAAAGTCGGTGGATCCTGCCCAATGACCCAACACACCATTCGCTTCACGGAACCAGGCCCATGTAGCACGGCGGGCGGGATTCTCTGACATGCCTTGTTTGATTGCCCATCCTATGACCTGGTCGGGTTTCCTCAAGTCCATCTCATGGAATTCTTCTTTGCTAGCAGTGAACACAATCTCAATTGCCAAAGTGTGTCTGCAAGAATATTCCCGGTCTTGCAGCTCATCAACCATCCTCCTTTTTTCCTTCACAAGCTTTTGAAAAGCTTTTTTCTCCTTAGCATCAGAAGGATCCTCGATAAAGTGATACTTGTTGAAATCCTTCATGGCCGCATTTGCCTCATCACAACTCTTCAACCATGCTTCACATTCCCTCTTCAAGCAACGGTGTCGCTCCGACATGAGCTTCTCACACGCTATGTTCATAGTCATGGATCGAATGTCCATCCTACATGAATATACGGGTTTAAGATGACATACAACAAAACACAAAATAAATTCAATGAAGTACAAACTTGGTTACTTGATATGACATACAACACCAAGTTCTTAATGAGTTCAAATGTTAAGGGTACAAGTCATAGTAGTTCAAATGACGACCAATCAAAGGATACATGTCATTACAGTCCAAATGACAAAGATTACATAGCCTCATGCAATTCTATGTGGCATACGGTCCTGGGTTGCAACAAATAACATCATTTCTTTTTTTGACCCATGCCCAACGAGAAGCCCGCTTCTCGTCCGACGATAATGGTTGCGAACTAACCAATCAATGACCTGACCATGATTTCCCATGTCTATCTCAGCATATTCCCCCCTTCTCACACACAATGCAATTTGCATTGCAAGATCACGCCTACAAATTTTTTCCGTCGTCTTGAGCTTCTCCATCTGCCTCTCCTTTTTTTGATAAAATTTTCTGAATGGTCATTGTTGAAATAATAATGTGAAAAGGCCCTACACTCCGCATTCAACGCATCAATGGGTTTCACCCACAAGTTCATCTTTTCCTCAATCAATTCACGTTCACGGTTCGCCGCTGCCTCAGCAGAAGCTTCAAAAAAAAACGAACGGTGCCATCCTACATTTCGAGAAGTTGCTATTAAAGTAAACTTAGGTTTAATTGCTTTCTTAAGCCTAACCCAACCCTAATTATGTACACTAATACTAGCTCTAGATCTAGGTACACAAACTATTCTACAAGCAATTAAGCACATCATACATAAGGAAATCACAAACATAACCCTAAATGGATCATATGAATTGATTTGACCACATGAGCTAGGGTTTGCAACCAAATGAACAAATGCAAGCTAAACAAAGATATCAACCAAACAAAATGAGGGGAAATGAGAGAGCTACCTTGGGTGATGAAAATGGTAAGAATCCACCGGAGATATCTCAAACAAATGACAGAGATTTGAGAGGCTCTAGTGCTTCAAAGAGAGAGGGGGAAGACTTGAGCTCGGTGGAGAGGTGAGTAGTGTGTGGTCTGAATGAGTGGTTGAGGAGAGGGAGGAAATATCCAGCCCCCTCCCCACCTTATCCACCACACAGGACCCTACCGCCAGAGGTGCTGGCGGTAGGCTTCAGCACCCTACCGCCAGGGGCCCTGGCGGTAGGGCCCTTTTCCACGTCAGCAGTGGCAAACGGCTGTCGACCGCCATCGAGGGGCCTACCGCCAGGGCACATGGCGGTAGGTGGTGCAATCCTACCGCCACAGCCCCTGGCGGTAGGCGAAAGGGTCAAATCCCGAAATGTTTTCAGAGGAGGGTCAGATCCTGAAATTGTATGTAAAAAGGGTCAAAACATGAAATTTTGCCACATGACTGTGGTAGACCCGGGGCTCTCCTGACGCTACCTGCGTGCCAATCGAAGATGGACACCACCATGGCCCAGAGGTCACTCTCTGTACGTTGAGAAATTGATTGGATGGGAACAATTACAATCGCATGCAACTATTTCAACGACTCACACACACAGTTTATCTACCTGGCACGATATTTTAACTTACTATGACTTTCTTGAAATGCAGCTAGCACAGTTGACTTCTCAACCAAGAGACCAGACAGCATAGTAATCAATAGACGCGTGGTAACTCAGGCGCTATACAGCTAATCAAGCTCTGCTTGCAACGTCTGAATATCTAAGGCTGGTCACAGTGGGGAGGAACTTAGGAGTAACATCACACACTCCGATACAACTTTGCTTATGTGGCACGTATTTAATGAAGAGAGAGGTGCTTGTGGTAACTAGCTAAGTTACCGGAACATCACACACTCCAAGAAACAATGAGTCTATAATCTAATAAATACATCGTTGCATGACACTACATAGATGTTCCTACCCACTATGGAGGTAGTAACATAGTCTAGAAAAATGTGAAGTTACTAGCTTATGTTCTTGCCCACTGTGACCAGCCTAACTGATCACTGACACCATAGGTTAAGTTCCTCGGCAAACAAACAAGCACATCTGCACATGCATGGACCATCCAGCCGGCCTGACGCGTAGTATCTGGTGAAGTGGGTGGCACACATCGACGTGTGGAGTCACGTGTGGCCTTGCTGGACGGCTCCGCATGGCATCCCTTCTGTAAGTCAAAGCCTGGCCACTTGATTAGCGTTTTTAACGACGCCACCAAGAGACCTACTGAGAAAGAGATAAGCTCTCTCGCTAGTCGATACAGATATTAGATTTTCTCAACCGTCACTTTCAAGGACAACAAAACGTATCAAGTACGATCTGATGCACTGTTTGCTTCTGAGCATGGGGCCCACGCGGTGCGTAATCAGCACCCGGCTCGACCTGACCTTTGTACCTATCGATCCAGTCAAGCATACGCATTCTGGGCCTGTGTATAATCGAGTAAGTGTAGCCTAGCGAGTATCAAATCCATTTTGCGAGTACTTTCTCTGTCTAGTTGAGTAAGTCATTTTAAGTTGTGCATCGTGATCAAGGAGGAGATGAAAAATGAGAGAAATTCTCCTTTACTTACGATGCACCTCACAAGCTCTCTAGGCTTGCAAAAGCCACCGTGTTTCTTGTAAACTTCTTGCGAGAAGGACCGGTCACTTGCTTTGCCACGTTTCATCATGTTTTTGACATGTGGGGCCCAAAAACACTGATGTGGCGTAACGGCCGAGCGGCCGCCGCCGTTTGGAACAAATCTGGTCAAACCGACGTGGTCGACTTGTGTCAGACAAATCGACCGCGTTCACTCTCTCTCGCTCACTCTCATCTCTCTCGCGTGCTCTCACCAATGGCGATGACGGAGGTTGCGTTGGTAATGCTCTGCGTGGGGGTGATGCAGATGCACCAGAGTTCTGCAGAAGTTCGAATCCGTCTCAGGCAGCGCCTTGGCAGCGGACACCGCCGCCGCAGGATAAATCAATTGAATACACATCGACGACTGTGTTCGCCCAGGTGGTGAGGGTAGATCCGATGGACAACCAGCATTGGTTGTCCTCTTTCGGCCGCGTGTAGTAAGTGATCTTTCCCTACTCTCTTTTTTCCTTGATTTGGATTCTAGGTTAGATTTACCAACCCCTAATTAAATTAGATGGCAGTGGATGCCAGTTTGAATTACTTGTTGGGAGACAGCCCTCCCCCCCTCCCCGCCGCCGGCCGTCCTAGCCCCCGCCGCCGCCCCCTTCCCCTTCCTCCCCCCTTCCCCGGATCCGCTCCATGCCGCCTTCCCGGGAGGTGGCCGGGGCGGCGCGAGCCCTCCTTCCCCTTCGGCCGCCCTCGTCGCACCTTCCCTCCCTGTCGCCGCCGACGGGCGCCCCCGACGCGGTCCGGGTGGTGTTGGCGGCGGCGGGGCCTGCCTGTCCCCACGCGCGCGACTCCCTGCCCGGGGCATGGAGGCGGCGGCGGTGCCCCTCGGCCTGATGTCGGCCCGGTCTCCCGGCGCGGTGGCCGACGGCTCACTCGGTGGTGGCGCGGCCCCTTGGCGGCGCGACGGCTTGTTGGCGCTGGTTGACCGGTGGCGCGCCCCCGGCCCAGATCGGGGCCCGCGGGCCCCATCTGGGTCCTAGCGGGCCGGCCCCCGGCGTGGCTTCGTCGTCGTCTGTGTGGTGAGGTGGTGGAGCAGCTCGGACGGGGGGCAGGGACGCCGACGGCATGCATGCTGCGGCGCGGAGGCGGGAGTTGTCCGGGCCTCTGAGGGCCCGGCCGGTCCTGTGGAGCCACGGGCCTGGCAAGCTCCCGCTTGGGCGTCCGGTCGGCTACCGTCGTGGACGGTGGAGGTGGGGCCCTCCAGTATGCTGACGGTGTTGCTGCCCTTGTCCCGGCTCCCCTTCTTCGTTGTGCAGGCCATCTTCGCGGTATCGTGGTGAGACAGCGTGGGATGCTGCGTGTCCGTGTGCACAGGGTGGTGGTCAGTTTGGTGGCGAGCTTCGGAGTGACTGAGGTGGAGGATGGGATCGGGAGAAATCCCTGTTGGCTTGGCCGACACCGACGCGGTGGCGCCTGAGGGTGCCATCGGACCTTCCTGGAGGGCGTCGGGGCTACCCTTCCTCTTTCCTCGCCGTGTACCGGGGAAAACCCTTGGCAGCAGCGTCGTCCTCGTCGCGTCCCTTCTTGGAGGTGTTGATTGGTACCGGCACTTCGGAGTCTCGGAGCTTGGGGGACGATCTTCGGTGGAAGCAGCGGTCGCGAGGCTCCGTCGTCTTTGTCGATCCGCCGTTATCGGCATTTGTTTCTTTTCTTTTTTCTCTTTCTTTTCTTTTGGACGTGATTGTGCTGCTTCCGCCCCAGCACCTATCGTTGGTTGTCTGGATGTTTGCTTTGTAATACAAAGCGGGGAAAACCCTTTTTCGTCAAATTAGATGGCAGTAACAAGACAAGCTAAACACAACAAATCACCTATGGAATTCGTTACAACGACACAATACAGTGCTAGAACATGTTAAGTTTTATTATGTTCGGGGTACTTGTATTTTCGGTGAATTTTTATAATAGATCTAGGTATTTCACAAAGAAAATATCATTAGCGATGACACACGGGGTCACATTTGATAGCAAGGTTGTTGCAGATAACTAATGGATACTAGGAAGGATCTCTTTGCTCATGGGCCATTGGTGGAGAAGCTGGAGATATTGGTGAGACATTTTTTAGATTCTTTAGTGAGGTCGGTTTCGTCGGTCGGCGAACATTGCTGCTCATAATCTAGCACGAGAAGGCCACATGAATAAATTGTGTAAAACTTGGATGGGCATAGCGCCTGATTGTGTAATCTCGGGTCTGACCAGGGACCTACCAGACTTGAATTAGTTATATAATAATAAAGCATCTATTTCGGTTAAAAAATGACGGCTGTATTAGGGTGTTTTTTGTCTTTTTTTCTAGGATCCCTGTTTCTCTGTCTTGTTAGTTTGGCTTGACAAGCAAGGCAACATATTTTCTCTGTGTAATTTTTTAGGACGCCGATAACGTCCACAGATGTGGTAGGAGCAACATCCATTCACACACCGTGTGTGGTGTAAGCAGGAGGCGGCCCATATAATTTTGTATGGGCACACATTAAAACTGCCACACGTGTGGCAAAAGGAGCATCCTACGGGAGCTCCTAGTCAGCGCTGCAGGCGCCCGTTAACGAGCTGGCGCCTGCAGCGTCGCTGGAATGGGCCGGCCCAACGCGCGCTTGTGTTCGCTGGAATGGGCCGGCCCAACGCGCGCTTGTGTTCGCTGTTAAAGTGAAAAAGCAATAAAAAGTGAGGACAGCTGGGGATTCGAACTCAGGATCGGATTGTTGCAACTGCACCTCTCAAACCACTAGACCAAACTAACTTTGATGTCTACTACAGGAAAACAGAGCTAGTTAACCGTTTCGTGCAGTAAAACATTAATATATACTCAATATAAATTATCTCAAAAAAGAAAACGTGAATTAAAAAAAACATCAAATTTTAAGAAAAGTTTCATAAAAATGAAAAAGGTTCATTGATTTTCAAAAAAAGTTCATTGAATTCGAAGAAAGTTCATCGGATTCGAAAAAAGTTCATCGAATTCAAAAAAAGTTCATCAGATTCAAAAAAAGTTCATCGATTTTGAAAAAAGTTCATCGGTTTTGAAAAAAGTTCATCAAATTCGAAAAAAGTTCATCAAAATTTGGAAAAAGTTCATCAGATTTGAAAAAAGTTCATCAAATTTTTAAAAAAGTTCATCGATTTCAAAAAAAGTTCATCAGATTCAAAAAAAGTTCATCGGATTTGAATAAAAGTTTATCGAATTTGAAAAGAAGTTCACAAATCTGAAAAAAGTTCATCAATTTGAAAAAAAAAGTTCATTGAACTCGGTAGCAAATGGAACGAATAAATAACGTATAGATTAGAATGTTAACATAGCTGCGCTTGTTGGCGGATTGGTTAGAACAGGTAACCTTCCATTGGGAGTTCGCAGGTTCGAATCCATCTCATAGCGCTCTTTTTTTGCCTTTTAACAGAAAAGGTTGGAAAGTAAAATGGGCCGAGCCCAAGTAGCCGCGCCCTTCAGGCGCCCGTTTGCTCGCGGGCGCATAAGCGCCGAATAGGATCTGCCGCATCCTACCGCATGAAATATTCGGTACTAGAGGATCGATCCTCCCACAAATTCGTTTGGCTGGGGGAACCCACAGCCCACCACCAACCCTTTCCCCGTGAAGATAAGAAAAAGAACAAAAAGCCTGCTGACAACAAACTAAATGGAAAGGCCCATATTTGTGTTTTTTTCTGTCACAAATAAAAAGCCCAGATTTTGCTCAGCTATTAAAAAAATCCACCAGCTTTAAAAAACCAGAAAAATTGCCATTCGAATTTGATCAAACTATTTGCCATTACATTGTTTTTTAACAATGGCAAGGTCTATAAAACACATATTTAATTCCGCAACGAAATATGACAAATCTGCCATAAATATTGCCATGTGAAAAAAACACAAATAGTTGAAAAAAATGTGAAAAAAACACAAAAAATGCCACGACAATAGAAGATAAAAATGCAATGGCAATTTTAATTAAATTTCCATGAAAGTTTAATTAAAATTGTCGTGTTTTGAATGAGAAATTTGCCATGTGTGAGAAAAAACACTGAAAGTTGAAAATAAAGTATGAATAAAGAGAGTTGCCATGACATAATTCTATCAAGAATTGTCGTGTTTTGGTATGATGAATTTATCGTGTGAGAAAAAACACAAAAAAGTTGGAAATTCAAGTATCAGCAAGAATGAAAACAAGAATTGTCATGGCCAAACAAGAATTGTCGTGTTTCGTATGATGAATTTACCGTGTGTGAAAAAACAAAAACAAAAATGAAAATCAAGTATGATCAAGAAAATTGCCGATGCCAGATTCGTATCGGAAACTTGTCATGGCAAAAAAAATCATGTAAACTGAATTTGCCATGATTTGTAAACTAAATTTGCCATGAACCAATAAACTAAATTTTGCCATGATCAATAAACCAAATTAAGGACAGTATAACCGCACCTAAAGCGAGCCCTCTCAACTATTTGGGTTTCTGGCCGTCCGTTTTTATGATCTGAGGGATTTTGGCCGTCTGATCTCGGATCTACAGCCATCTGTCCCGCATGTGTTAAGTAGCGGCCCAGCTGTCCTAACGGGCTTCTGCTCCAGAGGCCGAAACGGAGCCATCTGGTTGACTGGGCCGCTTGTGCCAGCCGAGTAAGGTAACCTGCGTCGAGTGATGTGTTGCCTTGTACGGGGAAAAACCTGTTCCCGAGACACGGCATGAACGAATCTGCCGCCGCTCGATACAGAAAGTGGATCGGTGCCGCGAGCGATACAGAGGAGGGGATCCAATCGATGCGCGCATGACGTGGGCGACGCGTCTTCTAACGGGAGCCAGCCGACCCGCCGAAGGAAATTCAGCAGACGCGCCGGTGCAGTTGGGGATCCAGCGGATGCGCGCGATGCGGGTGACTCAGGGGCCGCTCTATCCAGTCGACGAGGGGACGCAAGCTGGCCGACGCCTCGTCTGATCTAAAACGCTCCGTTGAGACTTGAAAGCTGCAACGATACTTCAGTTTCTGCGTCCATTCATGGCGGGTGATGTGCCGATCCTTTTCGCTGCCGAGGGGTAGTACATCTATATATATTCTTCCTTCCCTATCAATCTCCGCTCACCTTTTCCACTCCGGCAGCACATCTTTCAGCAAGATGCTCGGGTAGGTTTCTCTAAATTTCTTTCACTTCATGTATGATTCAATGTTGCACCAACCAAATACATGCCTGTACATCAGGGCGTTGGTTCCTCCCCTGCAGCACAATATCCATCAGGGCGTTGCTTCACTAGGTTCCTATATATTTTCTTTCCTATTCATGTATGATTCCTTCTTTCACCAAACAAATACATTGTCCTCATATCCTCTCAATCCTAAATTTTTATAGGTGTTGTTCATATTGGCCATGGTCAATCCATCTGGGCAGATCTTGCAGAATGGTACTTGTTTCTGCTACTTCCGAAATTCTTCACCTCATAATATCCAATGGCTTGTGGATAAGTAATTATTTCAATTGTACTGCCAGATCTTATCCTACCATGTTTTTAGACCACTGATTGTTTAGAATATATGTTTCTGTGTTTTTCATATCATGGTGCTACTTTCTGTTGTATGACATTTGCACATAAATTTTCAGACAATCTATTTGGAGTAGAATATAAGAGAATTCATACTATTTTAATTACAGGAGAAATTGATAATGGGTTGTTCATAATCAGACCAAGCTGGCACTATTGATGTATCAGTTCACCAGAAATCTCTTTAAAATGGAATTCTTTGCAGGGGATTGTTAGTTGGTCTATCACTGTTCTCAAGTAGCTGAGGATATATGTTATTTGTGAAAAAAATGAGTTGCTACCATTGTTGAACTACTCTGCTACCATGTCAAGAAATTGGTCTAACTGTTGAAGATATTGTCCATTTTAGGTGCCTGCTCTTCATACATCTCGCACTCTGTTGTCTCATTGTAACGCAGAAAAACCGCTGAAAAGGTATTATTCCAGACACATTCATTTGATCCCCCAACTAATAATTAGATTTCTATTTGTACCTTTACTTTCAAGAAATTAACTTGACCAGCTCTGGCTGAAGCTGAAAATTGATGCCAGTTTTATTAGTGAAACATGCCAAAGCTCATGGCTGGCGATATGCCACAGGTTCAGTTATGTTGCGTGTGGGTGTGCATGTCGCCACATTCAGAGCTTCAAAGAAGCAGCCTCAGGAAGCTATAGCTTGCATGGAAGGAGTCTGGCGCCGTCCGTTTCAAGCCTACCAGTGATCGGATCGCCGGGAGACATTAATTGAGATGTTGAGGATCTGAAAACGTATGGACCAGCAGATCTTCAATTGCAAGGGTATTAGAAAAACAAGAAAACAAAACAACTTAGGCTGCTACCAGGCTAAGGGTGGTGCTGATTATTGACATTAAAAGTAATGAAGATGCACATATTCTGGTTTAGTAGAGACTAGAGAGGTGTCAAGTGTGGTGTTTGCAAGATCTGCAACCTCTCGTGTTGAGAGTTACATCGCACGATTTTAATACTACCTCTTAACCTTGATTAATATACACCTATTTTATTAGCCGCTTTTGGAAGTTGCATACATTTCATCTTATACTTACATTATCAATTATTTGAAAATTTTATCACACTATATGTTCTGTCGCACATTTCCATGCATAGAACAAGTCATATTATCCTAAAAAAAAGGTGTGCTATTTCCTTACTGATATAGGAAGTTAAATTCAATACTGTTACTGGACTCCAAACAACTTGATTGGCATTTTAATTTTCATGTTTCATACCATCATATACGTTGAATACTTTCTACCACTCTATCCAAAGAATAGAGGGGCGTGCTAACCATGTCATCTTGAGCCAATTGTCCTAATTAAAAGCACACACAGTTGAAACCCAAGATCAAACCAAGTATATCCGACCTAATAAGAAAGAAAGAAAGAAAAAAGATTCATCTTTAATTACATTTTTTTAATGAAGGAGACAAGCACGGGCTACAAGAAAGCCAAACCAAGTATATCCGACCTGAACCTCCAAAGAAAAATCGACCTAATAAGAAAGAAAGAAAGAAAGCTCATAACACTACATTCTTGATTGCCTAAAAGATTCTTCTTCAATTACATACCATTATTTTTTTAATGAAGGAGACAAGCGCAAGCTACAAGAAAGCATGATACTTGAAAGCATTCCAAACAAATATATACAAATTACTTTATATCCTTAATAACTAAAGAGACAAAATAGACGGGCGCAACAACGCGCGCCATCAACGATCTAGTTTATATGAAAACATGGCATGGCAGATTTGTATCAAGAAATTGCCGTGCTTCGTATGATGAATTTGCTGTGTGTGTAAAAAACACGAAAATTTGAAAATCAAATATATGAACAAGAAAAATGCCATGGCAGATTCGTATCAAAACTTCCCACAACAAAATTCGTATCAAGAATTGTCGTGTGTGAAAGGATCGATATGGTTGACTAGAGGGGGGGGGGGTCAATAGGCAACTAACAATTTTTAAGCTTTTCTTTAACAATTTAAACCTTGCGACAAAATAGGTTGTCTAGATATGCAACTAAGTGGACAACCTATATGATGCAATGACAACTAGCACACAAGCAAGCAATAGATACAACACAAGTAAGCTTGCAAAAGTAAAGGCACGAAATAACCAAGAGTGGAGCCGGTGAAGACGAGGATGTGTTATCGAAGTTTCTTCCTTTTACGGGGAAGTACGTCTCCGTTAGAGCGGTGTGGAGGCAAATGCTCCCCAAAAAGCCACTAGGGCCACCATAATCTCCTCACGCCCTCACACAATGCGAGATGCCGTGATTCCACTATTGGTGCCCTTGAAGGCGGCGACCAAACCTTTACAAACAAGGTTGGGGCAATCTCCACAAAACTTGGAGGCTCCCAACAACACCACGAAGCTTCACCACAATGGAGTATGGCTTCGAGGTGACCTCAACCGTCTAGGGTGCTCAAACACCCAAGAGTAACAAGATCCGCTAGGGATTAATGGGGGGAATCGAATATCTCTTGGTGGAAGTGTAGATCGGGCCCTTGTCACCCAATCCCGAGCAAATCAACAAGTTTGATTGGCTAGGGAGAGAGATCAGGCCAAAATGGAGCTTAGAGCAACAATGGAGCTTAGAGGTGGAAGAGGCAGTCAACTAGAGGTAGGAGACGCCCCTTTTATAGTCATGGAAAAGATCCAACCGTTGTCCACATGTTCAGCCTGCGACATGCGGTACTACCGCTCTAGGAGCGCGGTACTACCGCAAGGCCACGCGGTACTATCGTGGAGGACCACGGTACTTCCGCGGCAACAGCAGAGGCCGGGACTTGCCTGACTGAGTGCAGTACTACCGCTTGCGCGGTACTACCGCTCCCCCTTGCGGTACTACTGCAAGGCAGGAAAGTCAAAGCCTACGAAGAGCGCGGATGAAATAAAATACATCCGTGCCTACTTCCGCTGAAAATGAAACAGTGCAATAAATCCGACACGGTACTACCGCGCACGAGGCGCGGTACTACCGTTGAGGCGCGGATGTAAAAAATTACATCCGCTCCTACTACCGTGACGCAGCAGTACTAGGTATGAGGGCCACGGTACTACGACTCCAGGGGAGCGGTACTACCGTGGCCTCCCGCGGTACTACCGCGCAGGACGTGCGGTACTACCGTGTGGGCATGGATGTAAGAAATTACATCCGCCCCTACTACCGTACGGGAGCAGCACTAGGCCTGGGAGCCACGGTACTAAGGCTCCAGAGGAGCGGTACTACCGTGACCCCCAGTGGTACTACCGCGGGTGCTTGCGGTACTACCGCTCCATAGAGCAGTACTACCGCAAGTATAGCAGTAGCCGTCAGATTAAGCACTACTAGGATAACGGAGAGACGCTCCAAAGTGCAAAGGAAAGGAAGGACATGTGTACGTGTTGATTCCACCCGAACCTTTCCGATGCGGACCCCCTCTTAATAGTACGGCTCTTCTACGACTCAAATCCACCAAAGAGAAACGTAGAACAACGCCGTCTTCAATAGTCTTCGAGGGGCACCGAATCGTCTCGTGCCTAGTGATGAAGCGTCTGAGAAACTCAAGGCACACGATTAGTCCGCAAAGGCATTGTCATCAACCACCAAAACACTTAAGGGATAAATATGCCCTTACAATCTCCCCCTTTTTGGTGGATTGATGACAATACGGGATTTGCACATAGATGAGATAAAATAGGGCAAAGGCAAACCCCACCTCTCTAGAATATAGACGGGCTCCCCCTAGATGTGTGCAATCTAGTTAGATGCTTTGGACTGCATAGCACACAAGCTAGGATCAACACTCCCCCTATATTTTAGAGACAAAGGCATGATGACTAACATCTAAGCAGAGCATAGCATAAAGGTAGCACAATATATCACGAGCTTGCTAAGATAGATAGAGTGCATATGTCTTACACCATATGAAGTAAAGCAACCCAAAGCAACTGAAACGAGGTTCAAACGAGAAAGCAGCAGACACACCGAACACGAACGACGACACACGACTCGCAAATCCCTACACTCTCTCCCCCTTTGGCATCGAGACGCCAAAAAGGCAGAGAGGACACCTACACACAAGGGGTGGCTCAAGCAGGGAACTCATCCCAACCCTCTCCGTCGGACTCCTCAGCAGCAGGGATGGTCTCCTCGACGTCCTCCTCAGAATCAGTCCACCTGTAGCCTTGCTTCTCCATCCACTCGGCCTCTGGAATGATGCGATCCTCAGAACCGCCAGACACATCCTCACCATAGAGCTGCAAGATCTTCTTGTCCCGGCGATGACTCTCCTTGGATGTCACGTGAGTCCTGTACTGGCCCTTAGCTTGCATGCAGAAAAGAGTCTTCATCTTGTCCTTCAGCTTCTTGGCCCACGGCATAGAGGAACTATGGGAAGGCCTGGCAGCACAGTCCTCAGCACATTCCTCTGCGCCAACATCCTCCTCATCAATAGCAGCCCTAGCAGCAGACGCCTCAGTACGAGTAGTAGTGTTGGTCCAGTTGGACTTGACACGGAGACAGATGGGATCATGATGAATCCAGTCTGGAGCAAGGAACTCCTCACCAGGGAACATCTTCTCCCAAGTCTTTGAGATCAGCAGAAACAGATAGGGCCCATAGATAGGCACCTTGCGGTTGAACACTGCAAACCGAAGCTCACACCACATGATGTGTGAGACATCAAGTGGCTGAGTCTGAGACGCACGAGCCTCCTCGCAAAGGAGCATCATATCCAACATATAGGCATGAACCTTGTCCTTGTCACCAATGCGAGGGAACAAAGAGTTGCGGAAGATGCGATACATGATATCCAGAAAGGAGTTGAGCACCCACCCTGTCTTGCCATTGGGAAGCGCCTTCTCAACATAGAATGGCTGAAACTTGTCCTTGTTAGCAGACTCAGGATTAGCATGGGGGCGAACACCCACGGGAGTGTCGAGCCCGTCATCAGGAACATGTAGCAAATCCATGAACTCCTTCCAGGTAGCAGTCAACTTACGTCCATTGGTCATCCAGGTCATCCTCTGCTCCTCATCAGGGTGAAAGTAAACTGAGGCAAAGAACTGACAAACAAGCTCAGGGTCATAGTCAAGGTGAAAGGAGATCACATGTTCAATACCAAACTGCTCCACCAAATCCAGAGCTTCTCCAAAGTACTGATAGAACTTGTCCTTCCTCAGGTGATGCATTTCTATCCATTTGACATCCACGTAGGTATTCTGCTTGTTCTTGATGACATCCAGATAAGTGAGAGTCTGTTGCTTGTTCCAAAACAGTTCACAGCCTCTGACATTAGCACGAGGATGCACATACGTGTTGAGCTTCCTGAGACGGACGTACTCGGATTGGGGAATCTCGTCCATGCCCTTGCTGGGTTCCTTATGCTTACTAGCGGATGTCTTGACATGGCGCTTGGGGCAGAGGAGTCCTCTGGTGCTTCACCTGGATTGCGCAGACGCTTGGAACCAGTGTCACGACTGGGATTGGAACGACGAGAGCCACCACCTGAGACACAAACGCAAAAACACCCACGACAAGCAAAAAAGGATCAATGCAAAGACCACGGCAAAGCACAAGAAACACATAAAAAGTATACTTGAAAGTTGCCATGAGACAGAGGTGAACCATGGTAGTACTGCCAGGGCATGCGGTACTAAAATTTTAGTACCGCTCCAAGTCGAGGTAGTACCGTGCGAGGTCACGGTAGTACCGTGGTGGGAGCGGTAGTAAAACTTTAGTGCCGCAGCGAGTGCGGTAGTACCACGCTAGACGGGCGGTAGTACCGGACAAGCGGTAGTACCGCGCCAGACGGGCGGTAGTACCGCACCGCGTCAGATCCAAACGATGGTTTGAATCTGAAAAGAACCGCGAAACCACGGCGGTGCTACGGTGATCAAATCTAACATAGGACAAAAGACAAGTATAATTCTTACGCAATACTACGCTCCTTCATCCTACTCTTGCATAGATTTAGCCTAAGAATCTCTAGAAAACACAAGTCTCCCCCAAACACCTAGAGACAACGAACACAACAAAAATGAGAAGGAGTTGGGGAAAGACCTTGGTCCATAGCAAGAGCACGTGGTGGGGAACGGTCCCACCGGACGGAATCATGGGAGGGCAGCCGGAGGCGGAGATCCGGCGACGGACGCCGGCCCCGTTCTTGAGCGAGGGAGAGAGAGAGACGAGGTGGGGAACTGGCGAATGGGTATGGGGGAGTTAGAACTCCCCCTGCCCGTCGTTATCCCCACGCGTCTGAGCCGTCGCAGTAGTACCGCATGTCATCGCGGTAGTACCGCTTGGGCGGAAGTACCGCACCAAAGCGGTAGTACCGCTCTCCCAGGCGGCAGTAAAAAATTACTGCCGCGTGGGGGCGGTAGTACCGTGCTCCCCTCACGCGGTAGTACCGTAGCTGGCTGCGGTAGTACCGTGAGCTCAAGAAAAAGCAGGTTTCAAACAAAAGAAAAAGGTCTTTGCAAGGAAACCTTTAGCACAAAAGACACCACAAGAACACGCACAACCCAAAGGCAGAAAGGCAACAAGAAGCAACCACGCAACACAACCTCTCAAAAGGAGAGGGCGGTGGCCGGAGCCACCTATATTTGAGTTAGTTGGTATGGCACCGCAAAGAATTATCCTTGGGCCCATGACCAAAACTCGTCTTTGAAGCACAAGTACCATCAAAAATGGCTAATGTGAAAGAGTTGATCGATTTATGCATAATGAGGGGAGGGAGAGTTCATTGAGAGAACAACACTCCCCCTATGTCCATGCCTACACCTAAACTAGACAACAAGTTGAGTGTGGTAGGGGGTGCATGTTGGGGAACGTAGTAATTTCAAAAAAATTCCTACGCACACGCAAGATAAGGTGATGGCATAGCAATAAGAGGGGAGAGTGTTGTCCACGTACCCTCGTAGACCGTACGCGGAAGCGTTATGACAACGCGGTTGATGTAGTCGTACATCTTCACGATCCGACCGATCCAAGTACCGAACGTACGGCACCTCCGAGTTCAGCACACGTTCAGCTCGATGACGATCCCCGGGCTCCGATCCAGCAATGCTTCGGGGATGAGTTCCGTCAGCACGACGGCGTGCTGACGATGATGATGCTCTACCGGCGCAGGGCTTCGCCTAAACTCCGCGATGATATGACCGAGGTGGAATATAGTGGAGGGGGGCACCGCACATGGCTAAGGAACGATCCGTAGATCAACTTGTGTGTCATTGGGTGCCCCCTGCCCCCGTATATAAAGGAGCAAGGGGGGAGGTGGCCGGCCCTAGGAGGGGGCGCGCCAAGTGTGGAGTCCTACTAGGACTCCCTAGTCCTAGTAGGATTCCACCTCCCTTGTTGGAGTAGGAGAAGGGGAAAGAGGGGGAGAGGAAGAAGGAAAGGGGGGCTGCACCCCTTGTCCAATTCGGACCAGAGGGGGGGCGCAGGCCTCCTTTCTTTTGGCCTCTCACCTCTATTCCCGTATGGCCCAATAAGGCCCATATACTCCCCGGCGAATTCCCGTAACTCTTCGGTACTCCGAAAAATACCCGAATCACTCGGAACCTTTCCGAACTCCGAATATAGTCGTCCAATATATCGATCTTTACGTCTCGACCATTTCGAGACTCCTCGTCATGTCCCCGATCTCATCCGGGACTCCAAACTCCTTCGGTACATCAAAACTCATAAACTCATAATATAACTGTCATCGAAACCTTAAGCGTGCGGACCGTACGGGTTCGAGAACTATGTAGACATGACCTAGAACTATTCTTGGTCAATAACCAATAGCGGAACCTGGATGCCCATATTGGCTCCTACATATTCTACGAAGATCTTTATCGGTCAAACCGCATAACAACATACTTTGTTCCCTTTGTCATCGGTATGTTACTTGCCCGAGATTCGATCGTCGGTATCCAATAGCTAGTTCAATCTCGTTACTGGCAAGTCTCTTTACTCGTTACGTAATGCATCATTCCGTAACTAACTCATTAGCTACATTGCTTGCAAGGCTTATAGTGATGAGCATTACCGAGAGGGCCCAGAGATACCTCTCCGACAATCGGAGTGACAAAACCTAATCTCGAAATACGCCAACCCAACATGTACCTTCCGAGACACCTGTAGTACTCCTTTATAATCACCCAGTTACGTTGTGACGTTTGGTAGCACCCAAAGTGTTCCTCCGGTAAACGGGAGTTGCATAATCTCATAGTTACAGGAACATGTATAAGTCATGAAGAAAGCAATAGCAACATACTAAACGATCAAGTGCTAGGCTAACGGAATGGGTCATGTCAATCACATCATTCTCCTAATGATGTGATCCTGTTAATCAAATGACAACTCATGTCTATGGCTAGGAAACTTAACCATCTTTGATTCATGAGCTAGTTAAGTAGAGGCATACTAGTGACACTATGTTTGTCTATGTATTCACACATGTATTATGTTTCCGATTAATACAATTCTAGCATGAATAATAAACATTTATCATGAAATAAGGAAATAAATAATAACTTTATTATTGCCTCTAGAGCATATTTCCTTCAGTCTCCCACTTGCACTAGAGTCAATAATCTAGTTCACAACGCCATGTGATTTAACACCAATATTCATATATGTATATGATTAACACCCTCACATCGTCATATGACCAGCACTCAAAGGGTTTACTAGAGTCAATAATCTAGTTCACATCGCTATGTGATTAACACCCAAAGAGTACTAAGGTGCGATCATGTTTTGCTCGTGAGAGAAGCTTAGTCAACGGGGCTGTCACATTCAGAGCCGTATATATTTTGCAAATATTCTATGTCTACAATGCTCTGCACGGACTCTTGCTAATTGCTCCAACTTTCAATATGTATCCAGATTGATACTTAGAGTCATCTGGATTGGTGTAAAAGCTTGCACCGATGTAACTCTTTACGACGGGCTCTTTTATCACCTCCATGATCGAGAAATATTTCCTTAGTCCTTACTAAGGATATTATTGACCAATGTCTAGGGATCTACTCCTAGATCACTATTGTACTCCCTTGCCAAATTCAGAGCACGGTATACAGTAGGTCTGGTACATAGCATAGAATATTTTATAGAACCTATGACTGAGGCATAGGGAATGACTTTCATTCTCTTTTCTATTTTCTGTCGTGGTCGGGATTTAAGTCTTACTCAATTTCACACCTTTGCAACACAGGCAAGAACTCTTTCTTTGACTGTTCCATTTTGAACTATTTCAAAATCTTGACAAGGTATGTACTCATTGAAAATCTTATCAAGCGTCTTGATCTATCTCAATAGATCTTGATGCTCAATATGTAAGTAGCTTTACTAAGGTCTTTCTTTTAAAGAACTCTTTTCAAATACTCCTTTATGCTTTCCAGAAAAATTCTACATCATTTCTGATCAACAATATGTTACTCACATATATTTATCAGAAAGGCGGTAGTGCTCCCACTCACTTTATTGTAAATACAGGCTTCACCGCAAGTCTGTATAAAACTATATGCTTTGATCAACTTATCAAAGCGTATATTCCAACTCTGAGATGCTTGCACCAGTCCATAGATGGATCGCTGGAGCTTGCACATTTTGTTAGCACCTTTAGGATTGACATAACCTTCTGGTTGTATCATATACAACTCTTCTTTAATAAATCCATTAAGGAATGTAGTTTTGACATCCATTTGCCAAATTTCATAAAATGTGGCAATTGCTAACATGATTTGGACAGACTTTTAAGCATCGATACAAGTGAGAAAATCTCATTGTATTCAACACCTTGAACTTTGTCAAAAACCTTTTTCGACAAGTCTAGCTTTGTAGATAGTAACACTACTATCAGCATCTGTCTTCCTCTTGAAGATCCATTTATACAATATGGCTTGTCGATCATCGGGCAACTCCACCAAAGTCCACACTTTGTTCTCATACATGGATTCCATCTCAGATTTCATGGCCTAAAGCCATTTTGCGGAATCTGGACTCATCATCGCTTCCTCATAGTTCATAGGTTTATCATGGTCTAGTAACATGACTTCCAGAACATGATTACCGTACCACTCTAGTGCGGATCTTACTCTGGAAGACCTACGAGGTTTGGTAGCAACTTGATCTGAAGTTTCATGATCATCATCATTAACTTCCTCACTAATTGGTGTAGGAATCACTAGAACTGACTTCTGTGATGAACAACTTTCCAATTTGGGAGAAGGTACAATTACCTCATCAAGTTCTACTTTCCTCCCACTCACTTCTTTCGAGAGAAACTTCTTCTCTAGAAAGGATCCATCTTAGCAACGAATAACTTGCCATCGAATCTGTGATAGAAGGTGTACCCAATAGTTACCTTTGGGTATTCTATGAAGACACACTTCTCCGATTTGGGTTCAAGCTTATCAGGCTGAAAACCTTTTTCATATAAGCATCGCAACTCCAAGTTTTAAGAAACGACAGCTTAGGTTTACTGCTAAACCATAGTTCATACGGTGTCGTCTCAACGGATTTAGATGTTGCCCTATTAAACATGAATGCAACTGTCTCTAATGCATAACCCCAAAACGATAGTGATAAACCGATAAGAGACATCATAGATCGCACCATATCTAGTACGATTACGATGTTCGGACACACCATTACATTGTGGTGTTCCAGATGGCGTGAGTTGCGAAACTATTTCACATTGTTTCAAATGAAGACCAAACTCATAACTCAAATATTCGTCTCCACGATCAGATCGTAGAAACTTTATTTTTCTTGTTACGATGATTTTTCCACTTCACTCTGAAATTCTTTGAACTTTTCAACTATTTCAGACTTATGTTTCATTAAGTAGATATACCCATATCTGCTCAAATCATCTGTGAAGGTTAGAAAATAATGATACTTGCCACGAGCCTTAACACTCATCGGATCACATACATCGGTATGTATTATTTTCAATAAGTCAGTAGCTCGTTCCATTGTTCCGGAGAATGGAGTTTTAGTCATGTTGCCCAAAAGGCACGGTTCGCAAGCATCAAATGATTTATAACCAAGTGATTCCGAAAATCCATCTTTATGGAGTTTCTTCATGCGCTTTACACTGATATGACCCAAACGGCAGTGCCACAAATAAGTTGCACTATCATTATTAACTTTGCATCTTTTGGCATCAATATTATGAATATGTGTATCACTACGTTCGAGATCCAACAAACTATTTTCATTGGGTGTATGACCATCGAAGGTTTTATTCATGTAAACAGAACAACAATTATTCTTTGACTTTAAATGAATAACCGTATCGCAATAAACATGATCAAATCATATCAATGATCAACGCAAACGCCAAATAACATTTATTTAGGTTTAACACTAATCCCGAAAGTATAGGGAGTGTGTGATGATGATCATATCAATCTTGGAACCACTTCCAACACACATCGTCACTTCACCCTCAACTAGTTTCTGTTTATTCTGTAACTCCTGTTTTGAGTTAGTAATCTTAGCAACCGAACAAGTATCAAATACTCAGGGGTTACTATAAACACTAGTAAGGTACACATCAATAACCTGTATATCAAATATACCCTTGTTCAGTTTGCCATCCTTCTTATCCACCAAATATTCAGGGTATTTCCGTTTCCAGTGACCATTTCCTTTGCAGTGTAAGCACTCAGTTTCAGGCTTTGGTTCAGCTTTGGGCTTCTTCGTGGGAGTGACAACTTGCTTGTCATTCTAGTTGAAGTTCCCTTTCTTTCCCTTTGCCCTTTACTTGAAACTAGTGATCTTGTCAACCATCAACACTTGATGCTCTTTCTTGATTTCTACCTTCGTCGATTTCAACATCACGAAGAGCTTGGGAATCATTTTCGTCATCCCTTGCATACTATAGTTCATCACAAAGTTCTACTAACTTGGTGATGGTGACTAGAGAATTCTGTCAATCACTATCTTATCTTGGAAGATTAACTCCCACTTGATTCAAGCGATTGTAGTACCCGGACAATCTGAGCACATGCTCACTAGTTGAGCGATTCTCCTCCATCTTTTAGCCATAGAACTTGTTGGAGACTTCATATCTCTCAACTCGGGTATTTTTGCTTGAAATATTAACTTCAACTCCTGGAACATCTCATATGGTCCATGACGTTCAAAACGTCTTTGAAGTCCCGATTCTAAGTCGTTAAGCATGGTGCACTAAACTATCAAGTAGTCATCATATTGAGCTAGTCAAACGTTCATAACGTCTGCATCTGCTCCTGCAATAGGTCTGTCACCTAGCGGTGCATTAAGGACATAATTCTTCTGTGCAGCAATGAGGATAAACCTCAGATCACGGATCCAATCCGCATCATTGCTACTAACTTCTTTCAACACAATTTTCTCTAGGAACATATCAAAATAAACATATGAAAGCAACAACGCAAGCTATTGATCTACAACATAATTTGCAAAATACTACCAGGACTAAGTTCATGATAAATTTAAGTTCAATTAATCATATTGCTTAAGAACTCCCACTTAGATAGACATCCCTCTAATCCTCTAAGTGATCACGTGATCCAAATCAACTAAACCATGTCCGATCATCACGTGAGATGGAGTAGTTTTCAATGGTGAACATCACTATGTTGATCATATCTACTATATGATTCACGCTCGACCTTTCGGTCTCTGTGTTCCGAGGCCATATCTGTATATGCTAGGCTCGTCAAGTTTAACCTGAGTATTCCACGTGTGCAACTGTTTTGCACCCGTTGTATTTGAACGTAGAGCCTATCACACCCTATCATCACGTGGTGTCTCAGCACGAAGAACTTTCGCAACGGTGCATACTCAGGGAGAACACTTCTTGATAATTAGTGAGAGATCATCTTAAAATGCTACCGTCAAACAAAACAGAATAAGATGTAAAATAGATAAACATGATATGCAATCAAAATATGTGACATGATATGGCCATGATCATCTTGCGCCTTTGATCTCCATCTCCAAAGTACTGTCATGATCTCTATCATCACCGGCACGCCACCATGATCTTCATCATCTTGATCTATATCAATGTGTCGTCACATGGTCGTCTCGCCAACTATTGCTATCGCATAGCGATAAAGTAAAGCAATTATTTGGCACTTGCATCTTATGCAACAAAGAGACAACCATAGGGCTTCTGCCAGTTGCCGATAACTTCAACAAAACATGATCATCTCATACAACAACTTATATCTCATTACGTCTTGACCATATCACATCACAACATGCCCTGCAAAAACAAGTTAGACGTCCTTTACTTTGTTGTTGCAAATTTTACGTGGCTGCTACGGGCTTAGCAAGAACCGTTCTTACCTACGCATCAAAACCACAACGATAGTTCGTCAAGTTAGTGTTGTTTTAACCTTCGCAAGGACCGGGCGTAGCCACACTCGATTCAGCTAAAGTGAGAGAGACAGACACCCGCCAGCCACCTTTAAGCACAAGTGCTCGTAACGGTGAAACCAGTCTCGCGTAAGCATACGCGTAATGTCGGTCCGGGCCGCTTCATCTCACAATACTGCCAAACCAAAGTATGACATGCTGGTGAGCAGTATGACTTGTATCGCCCACAACTTACTTGTGTTCTACTCGTGCATATAACATCAACGCATAAAACCTAGGCTCGGATGCCACTGTTGGGGAACGTAGTAATTTCAAAAAAATCGTACGCACACGCAAGATCATGGTGATGGCATAGCAACGAGAGGGGATAGTGTTGTCCACGTACCCTCGTAGACCGTAAGCGAAAGCGTTATGACAACGCGGTTGATGTAGTTGTACGTCTTCACGATCCGACCGATCCAAGTACCGAACGTACGGCACCTCCGAGTTCAGCACACATTCAGCTCGATGACGATCCCCGGGCTCGTATCCAGCAATGCTTCGGGAATGAGTTCCGTCAGCACGACGGTGTGGTGATGATGATGATGCTCTACCGGCGCAGGGCTTCGCCTAAACTCCGCGACGATATGACCGAGGTGGAATATGATGGAGGGGGGCACCGCACACGGCTAAGGAACGATCCGTAGATCAACTTGTGTGTCATGGGGTGCCCCCCTACCCCCGTATATAAAGGAGCAAGGGGGAAGGTGGCCGGCCCTAGGAGGGGGCGCGCCAAGTGTGGAGTCCTACTAGGACTCCCTAGTCCTAGTAGGATTCCACCTCCCTTGTTGGAGTAGGAGAAGGGGAAAGAGGGGGAGAGGAAGAAGGAAAGGGGGGCTGTGCCCCTTGTCCAATTCGGACCAGAGGGGGGGCGCAGGCCTCCTTCCTTTTGGCCTCTCCTCTATTCCCGTATGGCCCAATAAGGCCCATATACTCCCCGGCGAATTCCCGTAACTCTCCGGTACTCCGAAAAATACCCGAATCACTCGGAACCTTTCCGAACTCCGAATATAGTCGTCCAATATATCGATCTTTACGTCTCGACCATTTCGAGACTCCTCGTCATGTCCCCGATCTCATCCGGGACTCCGAACTCCTTCGGTACATCAAAACTCATAAACTCATAATATAACTGTCATCGAAACCTTAAGCGTGCGGAGTGTACGGGTTCGAGAACTATGTAGACATGACCTAGAACTATTATTGGTCAATAACCAATAGCGGAACCTGGATGCCCATATTGGCTCCTACATATTCTACGAAGATCTTTATCGGTCAAACCGCATAACAACATACTTTGTTCCCTTTGTCATCGGTATGTTACTTGCCCGAGATTCGATCATCGGTATCCAATACCTAGTTCAATCTCGTTACCGGCAAGTTCTTTACTCGTTACATAATGCATCATTCCGTAACTAACTCATTAGCTACATTGCTTGCAAGGCTTATAGTGATGTGCATTACCGAGAGGGCCCAGAGATACCTCTCCGACAATTGGAGTGACAAAACCTAATCTCGAAATACGCCAACCCAACATGTACCTTCGGAGACACCTGTAGTACTCCTTTATAATCACCCAGTTACGTTGTGACGTTTGGTAGCACCCAAAGTGTTCCTCCGGTAAACGGGAGTTGCATAATCTCATAGTTACAGGAACATGTATAAGTCATGAAGAAAGCAATAGCAACATACTAAATGATCAAGTGCTAGGCTAACGGAATGGGTCATGTCAATCACATCATTCTCCTAATGATGTGATCCCGTTAATCAAATGACAACTCATGTCTATGGCTAGGAAACTTAACCATCTTTGATTCACGAGCTAGTCAAGTAGAGGCATACTAGTGACACTATGTTTGTCTATGTATTCACACATGTATTATGTTTCCGATTAATACAATTCTAGCATGAATAATAAACATTTATCATGAAATAAGGAAATAAATAATAACTTTATTATTGCCTCTAGAGCATATTTCCTTCAGTGCAAGGGTTCAAGTCACATTGCTCGAATCAATGATATTTAGCTCATGCCTTAACTCGCGAAATCTTGCTTTATCCAAGGGCTTCGTGAAAATATTTGCAAGGTTATCACGAGTGTTGACATACTTGAGCTCGATCTCCCCTCTCCTAATGTGATCCCGGATGAAGTGATACCGAATCTCAATATGCTTCGTCTTGAAGTGTTGCACCGGGTTGAGAGAAATCTTGATGGCACTTTCATTATCACACCAAAGAGGCACTTTGTCACAAATGACACCGTACTCCTTTAAAGTTTGCCTCATCCATAAGAGTTGTGCACAACAACTACCGTCCGCCACATATTCTGCTTCGGTGGACGAGAGAGACACACAACTTTGCTTCTTGGAAGACCAACTCACCAAAGAGCAACCAAGAAATTGGCACCCTCCGGAAGTGGACTTCCTATCCACCTTGTCTCCCACCCAATCAGAATCCTTAAATCCTTCAAGCTTGAAGTTAGCTCCTCTTGGGTACCATAGGCCAAAGTTTGGGGTATGAGCCAAATATCAAAAGATTCGCTTGACCGCCACAAAGTGGCTTTCCTTTGGTGCGGCTTGGAACCGTGCACACATTCCCACACTCAACATGATATCCGGTCTAGATGCACAAAGGTAAAGCAAGGAACCAATCATAGAGCAATATACCTTTTGATCCACCGCTTTACCATTGGGATCAATGTCAAGTTGGCACTTGGTGGGCATCGGAGTAGAGGCCGGCTTGACATCACTTAGCTTGAATCTCTTAAGAATGTGAGGGAGTCCCGGACTAGGGGGTGTCCGGATAGCCGAACTACCATCATCGGCCGGACTCCAAGACTATGAAGATACAAGATTGAAGACTTCGTCCTGTGTCCGGATGGGACTTTCCTTGGCGTGGAAGGCAAGCTTGGCGATACGGATATGTAGATCTCCTACCATTCGAACCGACTCTGTGTAACCCTAGCCCTCTCCGGTGTCTATATAAACCGGATGGCTTTAGTCCATAGGACGAACAACAATCATACCATAGGCTAGCTTCTAGGGTTTAGCCTCCTTGATCTCGTGGTAGATCTACTCTTGTAACCCACATCATCAATATTAATCAAGCAGGACGTAGGGTTTTACCTCCATCAAGAGGGCCCGAACCTGGGTAAAAACATCATGTCCCTCGTCTCGTGTTACCATCCGCCTAGACGCACAGTTCGGGACCCCCTACCCGAGATCCGCCGGTTTTGACACCGACATTGGTGCTTTCATTGAGAGTTCCTCTGTGTCGTCGCGATCAGGAAGGATGCCTTCTCCCGTCTTTAAAGACGGTACCGTCGTCAAGAGAGCTTTGGCCGCCGGCCAAACTGTCCGGCTAGGTGGTTTTCTTATGACCGCCTGTTCGGCCACCGCTCCGATGATGACCTCTCAGGTCATCAAAAGCGATCTTCACGTCAGCCCGGAATTCGCCGAGCAGTTAGATCCGATTGAGCTCTCCTCTGTAAACGAGCTCTTGGATCGCATCGCCGCCCTGGGAGTCGCTACAGACTACGATCAGATTGGGCTTAAACCCGATCTGAGAGAGATTAACTCTCCTCAAGCCACCCACCATGTTGTCGTGGTAGAGGAACAATGCGGCAACCCTTCTTCTACGTTGAAAACCAACTATGTCCGGATTCCCGATCCCTCCAAGCCGGATTCCCGCGAAGGGATGGACACTAATCAAATACTGAACTTAGAGTCAGGCATCGGACCAGATTCGTTGGAAAGCATCCAACAAGTCAAGCTTCCAAATCTGGAAACTTCTTGGCCTTTGAGCCTCAGATCGGGCGGGGTTCCGAACTTGATTCCACCCGCCCACCCAAACATAAGCGATCTATCTCGAATACGGCAAGAGCCCGATGAAACAGTACATCATTACTGGGCCAGATTCCTCCTGGTTATGAACAGGATAAAGGACTGCTGCGAAGAAAGCGCGATTTCAGTTTTCTGCAACAATTGCACGGACAAGGGAATCATGAACGCCATAAGTCGTCGCGAAGTTACACGCTTCACCGACCTAGCGACTATCATACAAAAATATTGTGCGGTAGAGAGTGCCAGGAACACCGAAACTAGGTTTTGGGACAGTCCGGCCTTGACCACAACCCTAGTCCGAAGTAAAAGGGTGCGCCATACTTAATCACCTGGGTTAAAAACCAAAAAGCAAAGACCCCCTAAAGGGCATGAAACCGTACTGGAGGGCTGGCTCAACAGACCCTACAAAATCCACAGTACGGAGGGCGCCACTCCAACACACAGCCTTCGAGCATGTTGGATACTATGGCAGGTGGCCAAAAGTGGCGAAGGCTTTTTAGCCCCGGGCAAACAGCCCAGCAGTACCGATACGGTATTAACAGTCTTCGAGACTTTCGCATCAAATAACATGCGAAAACGAACAATCCGCGGCCTCGCCGAAGTCTACCAAGTAGCAACAGCAAATCCATGGAGTGACACGGCTATCACCTTCAATGCCAGTGACGAACCTAAATTCCGAACAGCTAGAGCACCAGCCGCATTGGTCCTCAGTCCGATAGTGGACGGCTTTCGCCTTACCAAGGTACTCATGGATGGCGGCAGCGGATTAAACCTCATCTATGAGGAAACCCTTCAAAAAATGGATATTGACTGGAGCCGCATCGAGCGAAGCAGCACAACCTTCAGAGGGATAATCCCTAGTCGAGAAGTACGCTGCACAGGAAAAATCACACTAGACGTAGTGTTCGGCTCACCGGACAATTACAGGTCCGAGGAGGTCACATTCCAAGTGGTCCCATTCGGCAGCGGATATCACGTTTTGTTAGGGCGAGAGGCGTTCACAATCTTCCAAGCCATACCCCACTACGGGTACATGAAGCTCAAAATGCCCGGACCCAATGGGATAATCACTCTTGCCAGTGATCCAGATACAGCACTCCGCGCCGAAAATAAGACAGCCGCACTGGCCCTAGAGGCATTGTCCGAAGCCCTAGCGGCAGAGGAACTAACCACGCTGCGCTCCATGGTGGATAGGGACGATGTGATACTCGATAAGAGGTCCAAGTCCACCTCTTTTAAACCAGCAGACGAAATAGTCAAATTTCAGGTCCATCCAACGGACCCCACAAAGACGGCCTCCATTGGGGCACAATTAAGTCCTGATGTCGAAGCCGCACTACGAGAATTCCTTCGGGAAAATTGGGACATTTTTGCCTGGCACCCTTCAGACATGCCAGGAATCCCACGCAGGCTGGCAGAGCACAGCCTAAACATCCTAAAAGGGTTCAAACCGGTCAAACAAGCTCTTCGGCGATTTTCCGAACCCAAAAGACAGGCAATGGGAGAAGAGCTAGCCAAACTCTTAGAAGCCGGATTCATCAGAGATATAAAACATCCGGACTGGCTAGCCAATCTAGTAATGGTACCAAAAAAGGACAAATCCTGGCGCCTATGCGTCGATTTTAAAGACCTTAACAAGGCCTGTCCAAAGGACCCTTTCCCCCTCCCTCGCATCGACCAAATCATCGATGCTACCGTAGGGCACGATTCATTGTGCTTCCTCGACGCATACTCCGGATACCATCAAATCAAGATGGCGGAGAAAGACTAGGCCGCAACGGCATTCATTACTCCATATGGGCCATTCTGCTTCAACACAATGCCCTTCGGACTCAAAAACACCGGCGCAACATATCAGCGCATGATTCAAACATGTCTGGCTACCCAGATAGGAAAAACAGTAGAGGCATACGTAGACGATGTGGTCGTCAAGACCAAACACGTTGAAACTCTAGTAGAAGACTTGAGGGTGACATTCGACAACCTCCGAGCATATGACATTAAGCTCAATCCGGAAAAATGCATCTTCGGCGTACCAGCCGGCAAGCTCTTGGGCTTCATCGTATCCGGTAGAGGAATTGAAGCATACCCAGCCAAAATCCGAGCTCTGTCACAATTGGATATTCCAAAAGACCTCAAGCAAATACAAAAACTAACCGGATGCGTAGCGGCCTTAAGTCGCTTCATCTCCCGTTTGGGAGAAAAGGCTCTGCCCCTCTACCGCCTCCTCCGGCGCACCGAACATTTCGAATGGACGGATGCTACCACAACCGGACTCGAAGAAATAAAGGCCATACTGGCAACAAATCCGGTCCTGGCCGCGCCCAACCTGGGCGAACCTATGTTATTATATATCGCAGCAACACATCAAGTTGTCAGCGCGGTACTCGTCGTCGAGCGAGAGACAGAAGGGCACAGATTCCCTCTTCAAAAACTAGTGTACTACGTATCCACTGTTGTAACTCCATGCAAGTCCCGGTACCCACATTATCAAAAGATAGCATATGCGGTGTTCATGGCATCCCGGAAGCTGCGACACTACTTTCAAGAGTGTTCCATAACGGTGGCCTCCGAAGTACCTCTCAACGATATTATAAACAATCGCGACGCAACGGGCAGGATTGCAAAATGGGCTATTGAGCTCTTACCATTTGACATAACCTATAAACCACGGCGCGCTATAAAGTCGCAGGTTCTGGCCGACTTCGTCGCCGAATGGACCGAAGCCGAACTCCCTAAAGAGTACGGCGCATACTCCAATTGGATCATGCATTTCGACGGATCCAAAATGTTGGCTGGCTTGGGGGCTGGCATCGTCCGGACGTCCCCAACTGGAGACACAATCCAATACGTACTTCAAATAAAGTACATGGACTCCAATAACGCAGCTGAATACAAGGCCCTTTTACATAGCCTCCGGATGGCAATCTCCATGGGCATTCAACACCTAGAGGTGTGCGGGGATTCAAACCTCGCAATATCCCAAGTAAATGGAGACTTTGATGCCAAAGATCCAAAAATGGCAGCTTACCACAATGTCGTCCTAAAAATATCAGCTCGGTTCGAAGGACTCGAATTCCACCATGTAGCCCGGGATAATAACCAGGCAGCAGACGTGTTAGCATGCATCGGCGCGAAACGAGACACCGTCCCTCCAAACATCTTCCTGGAACAGCTCTTCAAGCCATCCGTGTTATGGGAAGAGGAGTCCGGAAATAACAATCCGGAGCCAGCTGCATCACCGAACTCAGACCATTCTGACACAATCGGCGGCTCAGCCAACGAAATAACACCTTCAGCTCACGAAATAATGGTAGTAATTGCCCCGTGGACAGAACCATTCCTAGCCTACTTAATTCGGCAGGAACTTCCCGAAGACCAAAATGAGGCCCGCTGCATAGTTCGGCGATCTAAAGCCTACAATGTCCATGAGGGAGAACTTTATAAGAAAAGCACAACCGGAGTCCTTCAAAGGTGTATCTCCGAAGAGGAGGGGCGGAATCTCCTGGCTGAAATTCACGCCCGACTCGGCGGGCACTATGCTGTAGCCCGGGCACTCGTAGGCAAGGCCTTCCATACAGGATTTTATTGGCCGATAGCCCGGGCAGATGCTAAGGACTTAGTCCAACGATGCGTCGGTTGCCAGCTCTTTGCTAATCAGAGCCACATGCCACCCACCGCCCTCAAAACTATACCCATTACCTGGCCGTTCGCGGTCTGGGGGCTTGACATGGTTGGACCCCTTAAAGGGGGAACCCACAAGCACAAATACTTATTGGTCATGGTGGATAAATTCACCAAATGGATTGAGGCCAAGCCGGTTAAAACGGCAGAATCCGGACCTGTGATAGACTTCCTATCCGGGGTAGTACACCGTTTTGGCGTCCCCCACAGCATCATCACTGATAACGGCACGAACTTCACTGCCGACGAGGTTAAACTCTGGTGCGAAAACATGGGCATCAAGCTCGATTACGCTTCCGTCTATCACCCCCAAACTAACGGTCAAGTCGAGCGAGCAAATGGTCTAATCATGAGTGGCATCAAACCCAGACTAGTGCGGTCCCTCAAGGAATCTAACACGCGCTGGGTAGAGGAGCTCGACTCCGTACTCTGGGGGCTACGGACCATGCCAAACCGAACTACTGGATTCACACCATTTTTCATGGTGTATGGCGCAGAGGCAGTTCTGCCTTGCGATATAATTCATGACTCACCTCGTGTGCGCATGTACGAAGAAAGAGAAGCCGAGTTGGATAGGCAGGACAGTTTGGACGCCTTAGAGGAGGAGCGGGACGTGGCAAAGGCTCGTTCCGCATTCTATCAGCAGCAGGCTCGAAGATATCAAAGCAGAGAAGTACGGGCCAAAACTTACAATGTCGGCGAACTCGTTCTACGCCTGCCGGACAAGAAAAAGGACAAACTTAAGCCCAAGTGGGAAGGTCCCTTCATCATCGACCAAGTCCTGACCGGCGGAGCATACCGTCTACGTAAAGCATCTGACAACCAACTCGAGCTGAACCCATGGAATGCAGCCCGTCTCCGAAGATTCTACGCCTAAACACCGGACTCAGAGTTCGTCTCACTCCCCCGTCCACCTTTTTATATTTTTTACTGTCCCCCTCCTTCTTCCCACTTTTTTTTTCAATACCTTTTATAGGCTGATTTGCGCTATGTTCGCACACACTTGATGTGCTCCTAGCACTCATTATACCTGGGGGCTTCTTTACCAGAAGCTTATTAATATGGGCTTCACGCCCAATACATGTGTCATACTTCCGCATGTACCTTTTATTCACCATTATATGCATCGATATGACTTAAGTTTTGGCCAAGCTGGGTTGCCTGGCTCCTGTGCTTACCCGTTCCCGATTGTTCGGCTAGGAGGTAAAGGGAGCACCTCTGCGATTGTTACTGCCGGGTCAGCCGGATGTGTACCTCAGACTGGGTGAAGCCGAAAGCTAGCATTCTTAAGAGAATATTCGGTCGGTGACTTGAAAGATGATTTATTACTTACTTATTTATAAGCCCCCAGATGCTTTTTCTGCTATTTTCGCAGTCCGGCATTGCACCTTAGGGCATGCCTCCCAGGGAAAGAAACCCTTAACGGAACTATTCTCCCTGGAAGCTGTTTCTTACTAACCATGTAATATAACATAACTAGTTGGGCACTTGTCTGATAAAGCAATTATGACCCCGACGCCTTGTCTCCATGCATGCCCCGGTTCTTTTATAACCGTAGGGGTATTCGGACACACTCCAGACTGTTGGGTCCCGAGGTTGAAGCGAAACGGTCCGCAAAGACAAACGATCTACAATTCGGCTAGAAGGCATCTGTTGGAAATATGCCCTAGAGGCAATAATAAAAGCATTATTATTATATTTCCTTGTTCATGATAATTGTCTTTATTCATGCTATAATTGTGTTATCCGGAAATCGTAATACATGTGTGAATAACAGACACCAAGATGTCCCTAGTGAGCCTCTAGTTGACTAGCTCGTTGATCAACAGATAGTCATGGTTTCCTGACTATGGACACTGGATGTCATTGATAACGAGATCACATCATTGGGAGAATGATGTGATGGACAAGACCCAATCCTAAACATAGCACAAGATCGTGTAGTTCGTTTGCTAGAGTTTTCTAATGTCAAGTATCTATTCCTTTGACCATGAGATCGTGTGACTCCCGAATACCGTAGGAGTGCTTTGGGTGTGCCAAACGTCACAACGTAACTGGGTGACTATAAAGGTAGACTACGGGTATCTCCGAAAGTGTCTGTTGGGTGACATGGATCAAGACTGGGATTTGTCACTCCGTATGACGGAGAGGTATCACTGGGCCCACTCGGTAATGCATCATCATAATGAGCTCAGAGTGACCAAGTGTCTGGTCACGGGATCATGCATTACGGTACGAGTAAAGTGACTTGCCGGTAACGAGATTGAACGAGGTATTGGGATACCGACGATCGAATCTCGGGCAAGTAACATATCGATAGACAAAGGGAATAGCGTACGGGATTGATTAAATCCTCGACATCGTGGTTCATCCGATGAGATCATCGTGGAGCATGTGGGAGCCAACATGGGTATCCAGATCCCGCTGTTGGTTATTGACCAGAGAGTCGTCTCGGTCATGTCTGCTTGTCTCCCGAACCCGTAGGGTCTACACACTTAAGGTTCGGTGACGGTAGGGTTATGAAGATATGTATATGCAGAAACCCGAATGTTGTTCGGAGTCCCGGATGAGATCCCGGACGTCACGAGGAGTTCCGGAATGGTCTGGAGGTAAAGAATTATATATAGGAAGTGCTATTTCGGGCATCGGGACAAGTTTCGGGGTTATCGGTATTGTACCGGGACCACCGGAAGGGTCCCGGGGGTCCACCGGGTGGGGCCACCTGTCCCGGGGGGATACATGGGCTGTAGGGGGTGCGCCTTGGCCTAGATGGGCCAAGGGCACCAGCCCCTATAGGCCCATGCGCCTAGGGTTTCCACCATGGAAGAGTCCATGTGGTGGAAGGCACCCCTAGGTGCCTTGGGGGGGAGGGAAACCTCCCCTTGGCCGCCGCCCCCCTAGTAGATCTCATCTACTAGGGCCGGCGCCCCCCATGGCACCCCTATATATAGTGGGGGGGAGAGGAGGGATTTTACACCAGCCCCTGGCGCCTCCATCTCCCCCCGTTACGTCTCTCCCTCGTAGTCTCGGCGAAGCCCTGCTGCTGTGACGCCCTGCATCCACCACCACGCCGTCGTGCTGTTGGATCTTCATCAACCTCTCCTTTCCTCCTTGCTGGATCAAGAAGGAGGAGACGTCTCCCGTCCCGTACGTGTGTTGAACGCGGAGGTGCCGTCCGTTCGGCGCTGGTCATCGGTGATTTGGATCACGTCGAGTATGACTACATCATCACCGTTCTTTTGAACGCTTCCGTGCGCGATCTACAAAGGTATGTAGATGCATCTAATCACTCGTTGCTAGATGAACTCCTAGATGATCTTGGTGAAACGAGTAGGAAAATTTTGTTTTCTGCAACGACCCCAACAGTGGCATCATGAGCTAGGTCTATGCGTAGTTCTTCTTGCGCGAGTAGAACACAATTTGTTGTGGGCGTAGATTTGTCAACTTTCTTGCCGTTACTAGTCCTTTCTTGCTTCAGCGGTATTGTGGGATGAAGCGGCCCGGACCAACCTTACACGTACGCTTATGTGAGACCGGTTCCACCGACTAACATGCACTAGTTGCATAAGGTGGCTGGCGGGTGTCTGTCTCTCCTACTTTAGTTGGAGCGGAATCGATGAACAGGGTCCTTATGAAGGGTAAATAGAAGTTGACAAATCACGTTGTGGCTTTAACATAGGTAAGAAAATGTTCTTGCTAGAACCCTAATTCAGCCACGTAAAACTTGCAACAACAATTAGAGGACGTCTAACTTGTTTTTGCAGCAAGTGGTTTGTGATATGATATGGCCAAAGTTGTGATGAATGATGAATGATCTATATGTGATGTATGAGATGTTCATGCTATTGTAATAGGATTCACGACTTGCATGTCGATGAGTATGACAACCGGCAGGAGCCATAGGAGTTGTCTTTATTCTTTTATATGACCTGCGTGTCATCAAGAAACGCCATGTAAATTACTTTACTTTATTGCTAAACGAGTTAGCCATAGTAGTAGAAGTAATAGTTGGCGAGCAACTTCATGGAGACACGATGATGGAGATCATGATGATGGAGATCATGGTGTCAAGCCGGTGACAAGATGATCATGGAGCCCCAAGATGGAGATCAAAGGAGCTATGTGATATTGGCCATATCATGTCACGTTTATTATTTGATTGCATGTGATGTTTATCATGTTTTGCATCTTGTTTACTTAGAACGACGGTAGTAAATAAGGTGATCCCTCATACTAATTTCAAGAAGTGTTCCCCCTAACTGTGCACCGTTGCGACAGTTCGCTGTTTCAAAACACGACGTGATGATCGGGTGTTTTATTCAGACGTTCACATACAACGGGTGTAAGACAGATTTACACATGCAAACACTTAGGTTGACTTGACGAGCCTAGCATGTACAGACATGGCCTCGGAACACAGAAGACCGAAAGGTCGAGCATGAGTCGTATAGAAGATACGATCAACATGAAGATGTTCATCGATGTTGACTAGTCCGTCTCACGTGATGATCGGACACGGTCTAGTTTAACTCGGATCATGTAATACTTAGATGACTGGAGGGATGTCTAATCTAAGTGGGAGTTCACTAATAATTTGATTAGTTGAACTTAATTATCATGAACTTAGTCTAAAATCTTTGCAATATGTCTTGTAGATCAAATGGCCAACGTAGTCCTCAACTTCAACGCGTTCCTAGAGAAAACTAAGCTGAAAGACGATGGCAGCAACTATACGGACTGGGTCCGGAACCTGAGGATCATCCTCATAGCTGCCAAGAAAGATTATGTCCTACAAGCACCGCTTGGTGACGCACCCGTTCTCCCTGCAGAACAAGATGTTATGAACGCTTGGCAGGCACGTTCCGATGACTACTCCCTCGTTCAGTGCGGCATGCTTTACAGCCTAGAGCCGGGGCTCCAAAAGCGTTTTGAGAGACATGGAGCATATGAGATGTTCGAAGAGCTGAAAATGGTTTTCCAAGCTCATGCCCGGGTCGAGAGATATGAAGTCTCCGACAAATTCTTCAGCTGTAAGATGGAGGAAAACAGTTCCGTCAGTGAGCACATACTCACTATGTCTGGGTTGCATAACCGCTTGACTCAGCTGGGAGTTAATCTCCCGGATGATGCGGTCATTGACAGAATCCTCCAGTCGCTTCCACCAAGCTACAAGAGCTTTGTGATGAACTTCAATATGCAGGGGATGGAAAAGACCATTCCTGAAGTATTTGCTATGCTGAAATCAACAGAGGTAGAAGTCAGGAAGGAACATCAAGTGTTGATGGTCAATAAAACCACTAAGTTCAAGAAAGGCAAGGGTAAAAAGAACTTCAAGAAGGACGGCAAGGAGGTTGCCGCGCCCGGCAAGCAAGCTGCCGGGAAGAAGCCAAAGAATGGACCCAAGCCCGAGACTGAGTGCTTTTATTGCAAGGGAAGCGGTCACTGGAAGCGGAACTGCCCTAAGTACTTAGCGGATAAGAAGGCCGGCAAAACAAAAGGTATATGTGATATACATGTAATTGATGTGTACCTTACTAGTGCCCGTAGTAGCTCCTGGGTATTTGATACCGGTGCAGTTGCTCACATTTGTAACTCAAAGCAGGGGCTGCGGAATAAGCGGAAACTGGCAAAGGACGAGGTGACGATGCGCGTCGGGAATGGTTCCAAGGTCAATGTGATCGCCGTCGGCATGCTACCTCTGCATCTCCCTTCGGGATTAGTTTTAAACCTTAATAATTGTTATTTAGTGCCAGCTTTGAGCATGAACATTGTATTGGGATCTCGTTTAATTTGAGATGGCTACTCTTTTAAATCTGAGAATAATGGTTGTTCCATTTTTATGAGAGATATGTTTTATGGTCATGCTCCTATGGTGAATGGTTTATTCTTTATGAATCTCGAACGTGATGCTACACATGTTCATAATGTGAGTACCAAAAGAAGTAAGGTTGATAATGATAGTCCCACATACTTGTGGCACTGCCGCCTTGGTCACATAGGTGTCAAACGCATGAAGAAGCTCCATGCTGATGGACTTTTAGAGTCTCTTGATTATGAATCATTTGACACGTGCGAACCATGCCTTATGGGTAAAATGACCAAGACTCCGTTCTCAGGAACAATGGAGCGAGCAACCGACTTATTGGAAATCATACATACTGATGTGTGCGGTCCGATGAGTGTTGAGGCTCGCGGTGGCTATCGTTATGTTCTCACCCTCACTGATGATTTAAGTAGGTATGGGTATATCTACTTAATGAAACACAAGTCTGAAACCTTTGAAAAGTTCAAGGAATTTCAGAGTGAGGTTGAAAATCAACGTGACAGGAAAATCAAGTTTCTACGATCATATCGTGGAGGAGAATACTTGAGTCACGAATTTGGCACGCACTTAAGAAAATGTGGAATAGTTTCACAACTCACGCCGCCTGGAACACCTCAGCGTAATGGTGTGTCCGAACGTCGTAATCGCACTCTATTAGATATGGTGCGATCTATGATGTCTCTTACCGATTTACCGCTTTCTTTTTGGGGCTTTGCTTTAGAGACTGCCGCATTCACTTTAAATAGGGCTCCGTCGAAATCCGTTGAGACGACACCATATGAATTATGGTTTGGGAAGAAACCTAAGCTGTCGTTTCTAAAAGTTTGGGGATGCGATGCTTATGTCAAGAAACTTCAACCTGAAAAGCTCGAACCCAAGTCGGAAAAATGCGTCTTCATAGGATACCCAAAAGAAACTATTGGGTACACCTTCTACCTCAGATCCGAAGGCAAGATCTTTGTTGCCAAGAATGGGTCCTTTCTGGAGAAGGAGTTTCTCTCGAAAGAAGTAAGTGGGAGGAAAGTAGAGCTTGATGAAGTATTGCCTCTTGAACCGGAAAAATGGCGCAACTCAAGAAAATGTTCCTGAGGTGCCAGCACCGACTAGAGAGGAAGTTAATGATAATGATCAAGATACTTCTGATCAAGCTCCTACTGAAATTCGAAGGTCCACAAGGACACATTCCGCACCAGAGTGGTACGGCAACCCTGTCTTGGAAATCTTGCTGTTAGACAACGGTGAACCTTCGAACTATGAAGAAGCGATGGCGGGCCCGGATTCCGACAAATGGCTAGAAGCCATGAAATCCGAGATAGGATCCATATATGAAAACAAAGTATGGACTTTGACTGACTTGCCCGTTGAGCGGCGAGCCATAGAAAATAAATGGATCTTTAAGAAGAAGACAGACGCGGATGGTAATGTGACCATCTATAAAGCTCGGCTTGTCGCTAAGGGTTATCGACAAGTTCAAGGGGTTGACTACGATGAGACTTTCTCACCGGTAGCGAAGCTGAAGTCCGTCCGAATCATGTTAGCAATTGCCGCATTCTATGATTACGAAATATGGCAAATGGACATCAAAACGGCATTCCTTAATGGTTTCCTTAAGGAAGAATTGTATATGATGCAGCCGGCAGGTTTTGTCGATCCTAAGAATGCTGACAAAGTGTGCAAGCTTCAACGCTCGATTTATGGGCTGGTGCAAGAATCTCGGAGTTGGAACATTCGCTTTGATGAGATGATCAAAGCGTTTGGGTTTACACAGACTTATGGAGAAGCCTGCGTTTACAAGAAAGTGAGTGGGAGCTCTGTAGCATTTCTCATATTATATGTAGATGACATACTTTTGATGGGAAATGATATAGAACTCTTGGACAGCATCAAGGCCTACTTGAATAAAAGTTTTTCAATGAAGGACCTTGGAGAAGCTGCTTATATATTAGGCATCAAAATCTATAGAGATAGATCGAGACGCCTCATAGGTCTTTCACAAAGCACATACCTTGATAAGATATTGAAGAAGTTCAATATGGATCAATCCAAGAAGGGGTTCTTTCCTGTGTTACAAGGTATGAAATTGAGCTCAGCTCAATGTCCGACCACGGCAAAAGATATAGAAGAGATGAGCGTCATCCCCTATGCCTCAGCCATAGGTTCTATTATGTATGCCATGCTATGTACCAGACCTGATGTTAACCTTGCCGTAAGTTTGGTAGGAAGGTACCAAAGTAATCCCGGCAAGGAACACTGGACAGCGGTCAAGAATATCCTGAAGTACCTGAAAAGGACTAAGGAAATGTTTCTCGTTTATGGAGGTGACGAAGAGCTCGTCGTAAAGAGTTACGTCGACGCTAGCTTCGACACAGATCTGGATGACTCTAAGTCACAAACCGGATACGTGTATATTTTGAATGGTGGGGCAGTAAGCTGGTGCAGTTGCAAGCAAAGCGTCGTGGCGGGATCTACATGTGAAGCGGAGTACATGGCAGCCTCGGAGGCAGCACATGAAGCAATATGGGTGAAGGAGTTCATCACCGACCTAGGAGTCATACCCAATGCGTCGGGGCCAATCAAGCTCTTCTGTGACAACACTGGAGCTATTGCACTTGCCAAGGAGCCCAGGTTTCACAAGAAGACAAGGCACATCAAGCGTCGCTTCAACTCCATTCGTGAAAATGTTCAAGATGGAGACATAGAGATTTGTAAAGTACATACGGACCTGAATATAGCAGATCCGTTGACTAAACCTCTCCCTAGAGCAAAACATGATCAACACCAGAATTCCATGGGTGTTCGATTCATCACAATTTAACTAGATTATTGACTCTAGTGCAAGTGGGAGACTGTTGGAAATATGCCCTAGAGGCAATAATAAAAGCATTATTATTATATTTCCTTGTTCATGATAATTGTCTTTATTCATGCTATAATTGTGTTATCCGAAAATCGTAATACATGTGTGAATAACAGACACCAACATGTCCCTAGTGAGCCTCTAGTTGACTAGCTCGTTGATCAACAGATAGTCATGGTTTCCTGACTATGGACACTGGATGTCATTGATAACGAGATCACATCATTGGGAGAATGATGTGATGGACAAGACCCAATCCTAAACATAGCACAAGATCGTGTAGTTCGTTTGCTAGAGTTTTCTAATGTCAAGTATCTATTCCTTTGACCATGAGATCGTGTGACTCCCGGATACCGTAGGAGTGCTTTGGGTGTGCCAAACGTCACAACGTAACTGGGTGACTATAAAGGTAGACTACGGGTATCTCCGAAAGTGTCTGTTGGGTGACATGGATCAAGACTGGGATTTGTCACTCCGTATGACGGAGAGGTATCACTGGGCCCACTCGGTAATGCATCATCATAATGAGCTCAGAGTGACCAAGTGTCTGGTCACGGGATCATGCATTACGGTACGAGTAAAGTGACTTGCCGGTAACGAGATTGAACGAGGTATTGGGATACCGACGATCGAATCTCGGGCAAGTAACATATCGATAGACAAAGGGAATAGCGTACGGGATTGATTAAATCCTCGACATCGTGGTTCATCCGATGAGATCATCGTGGAGCATGTGGGAGCCAACATGGGTATCCAGATCCCGCTGTTGGTTATTGACCAGAGAGTCGTCTCGGTCATGTCTGCTTGTCTCCCAAACCCGTAGGGTCTACACACTTAAGGTTCGGTGACGCTAGGGTTATGAAGATATGTATATGCAGAAACCCGAATGTTGTTCGGAGTCCCGGATGAGTTCCCGGACGTCACGAGGAGTTCCGGAATGGTCCGGAGGTAAAGAATTATATATAGTAAGTGCTATTTCGGGCATCGGGACAAGTTTCGGGGTTATCGGTATTGTACCGGGACCACCGGAAGGGTCCCGGGGGTCCACCGGGTGGGGCCACTTGTCCCGGGGGGCCACATGGGCTGTAGGGGGTGCGCCTTGGCCTAGATGGGCCAAGGGCACCAGCCCCTATAGGCCCATGCGCCTAGGGTTTCCACCATGGAAGAGTCCATGTGGTGGAAGGCACCCCTAGGTGCCTTGGGGGGGAGGGAAACCTCCCCTTGGCCGCCGCCCCCCTAGTAGATCTCATCTACTAGGGCCGGCGCCCCCCCTGGCACCCCTATATATAGTGGGGGGGAGAGGAGGGATTTTACACCAGCCCCTGGCGCCTCCATCTCCCCCCGTTACGTCTCTCCCTCGTAGTCTCGGCGAAGCCCTGCTGCTGTGACGCCCTGCATCCACCACCACGCCGTCGTGCTGCTGGATCTTCATCAACCTCTCCTTTCCCCCTTGCTGGATCAAGAAGGAGGAGACGTCTCCCGTCCCGTACGTGTGTTGAACGCGGAGGTGTCGTCCGTTCGGCGCTGGTCATCGGTGATTTGGATCACGTCGAGTACGACTACATCATCACCGTTCTTTTGAACGCTTCCGTGCGCGATCTACAAAGGTATGTAGATGCATCTAATCACTCGTTGCTAGATGAACTCCTAGATGATCTTGGTGAAACGAGTAGGAAAATTTTGTTTTCTGCAACGACCCCAACAACATCTTACATGTCATTTCAAATTACATCGTCAAACCGACTGATTGTACTCCTCCTCAATCCCATCTAACAGGCTGTCTAATTTACAGTCCTGTTGGGAATATTTTACGGCCAGTTCTACTTGGCCATACATCAAGCTCACAGGGATCTCCTCCCCATCAGGCCCCGCAGGTCCGACCTCGGCCATGTGGTCTGGGTCAGCCTTCGGGTAGCGCGTCTTCACCATGGCCCAGGCCTCCCTGGCGCCCTGACGGCAGGCCAATATCTTCCACAAACGGAGGCGTCGCCGTGCTCCCTGGAGCTTCTCAGCAAGTTCACCAAGGCCCTCGGGTAAGGAGACGGATGGCCATAAAGCCTGAACGACGCCACTCATTGCCTGCCGAACACGTTCGAACAATTGCGCCAGCTCGGGAAGTTGGTCACCTGTTGACCCAGGCATTTCCTCCGCAGGGCGACCTGTGAGCACACCTAAAGACATATTTCTGTCAAACGACTTCCTCACCGAATTCTTCTTTTCAAAGGAATTTTCTCAAGCACTTACTATAAATGCCGCGACGAAGTCGCTGATTCTCCTTCAAGGAGCCAGACAGCTGGCCCGAACACCTTTCAGCTCTTCTCCTAGCTGGGTGTGGGCATCTTGGAGCTTGTTTCTCTCCTGCTGCACCTTCATAAGCACCCTGTCGCTAGCCTTTAGCTGACGCAGTAGCTGTTGCTTGTCCGGATCTAGTCCGGCGCCCTCTGCAATATTATTGTCAGATTCACGCCGCACTTTGTTAATTAATTATCTTTTCAAAGTACGTCTTACCAGCGGGGGTCTCTGTGGCTCCCCCTGTGGCGGCCAGTGCGGCCTCCAGTTGGGCCTTGCACTCTTGGAGCTCCTGGGACAGGTGGGTATTCTTCTCCGTAAGATCCTGCATAAAAGTTGATCCTTAAATCAGTTATTTTAACCATTTTAAGTCTCGGGGGCTAGTGGCATATATAACTATTAAAATTACTTACATGTATGTCTTTCACATACTGCTCCGTGGCTCTGGTTAACCCATCTTGAATGGCACGGAGGTGCGCGTTTCCTGCATCAAAGGCATTTAACGCCTCCGGGGAGAAACACATGTCACGAAGAACTGTCCGGCGACGCCTGTGATTCATGGCGCTCTCCACCTCAGATCGGGTGGCGGACAGCCTGTCGGCATCCTCCGTCGGAGGAGCGTCTGACTCATGCCTTATATTCGCCTCCCCTTCCGGGCCATGCGTTGGAGCATGGCTGGCGGAGGCTTTATTGGCAACCTCCCCGGACACTGTCCGGCGAGCGCTCTTTCTGGAAAAGTTATGAGCATTAATATACCTCCTGGGAATCCTCCCCTTAAAATAGCGGTGCTCCGTACCGTTGCGGCGACGTTTCAGTTCGCGTCGCACTCCTCTTCCGCCTGCTGGGCTGGACGGACCCTTGTTGGCCGGTCGCCGCGGGCTCGACTTCCGGCCGTAAAGGCGCTTCCTGTCGAACACCATTGGTGCACAGTGGTCAGAAGTAAGCATTAAAGAAGTAACGGTGTCAGGACTTCAGTCGTACTCACCGGGGAAGCCGGACACAAACCGGGGTAGTCAGCCATAATGGCGACTAAAGCATTATCTATGCTGAGCTGGTGGTACACCCCGTCGATCAGTTCCACCGCTAAGTCCGGATCCTCTTCGGAGGCCGGATCAAGGGACCTTTCTGGGTCTTCGGGTTGTGGGGCTGGGCTTTTTATGCCCTCCACATCCCGACGCAGTTCCTGTGTCAAAATCATACAATAAGACAATTGCCTTTAAAGGCACGGTTCAGATATGCATGCGACCGCTTACCCAGCTCCGAGGGTTGTTCATGGAAAATCCGTTCAAAGGATTCGTGCGGAGGAAGTCCCCCTTCTCCCCCTTGTACAAGCCGGAAAGGATGTTGACCAGATCGTCGGCCGAGCCAGGTCCCTTGCGGCCGTGACGGGTGGCGGCGTCGTCTCCATTGAAGTCCCACATAGGGTAGCCCCTATATTGGAGTGGCTGCACCCCACGCATAATGCATGTGGCCATGACTCCGATCATGGTTAATCCAGAATGGGCTAGCAGCCGTATCCGGCCCATCAAGTAATGGACGCTACTATCATCTTCTCGTCGAGGGCTCCGTGGGCGCCAACTTAGGCGTTTCTTCAGGGGAGCGTTGCTGAAATCCGGAAGGCCGATCCGGACTGGATCCGGCAGCGGAGCGTCCTCCATATAAAACCACTCCGAAGGCCAATCTTCGGACGTCTTCTTCGGGGTCCCGGACAGGCATCCGGTCCCGGCGATGCGCCATATTTCGGCTCCGCCCACTTGATATATCGACCCCTCGTGAGAGCGGGGTACGAGGCAAAACAGCCTCTTCCACAGCGCAAAATGGGGCTCAATGCCCAAGAACAGCTCACACAGAGCTACGAAGCCCGTGATGTGCAAAATGGAGGCAGGTGTAAGGTGATGAAGCTGGAGTCCGTAGAACTCCAGGAGCCCCCAGAGAAACGGATGTATAGGAAATTCGAGTCCCCTTATTAAGTAGGGGACGAAGCACACCCGCTCTCCTTTGGAGGGATTGGGGGCGCTCTCCGCCTACTTCCCACCTTTGTAGGTGGTCAGTCCGGCTCGAACCGGAACCATGAAGGTCGGGGGAAGATATCCCCCTGCTTGGAGTGTCACTAACTCGCTGTGTGGGACTGAGCATCTCCTCCAATCTTCTGGCTTAGGGCTGGGGGCGCCAGAAGAGGAGCCGCGTCGACTGTCCATGTTGGAATGGGTTTGGTGTCAGATGCGCCTCGATGAGTGCTTGCGAAAGGAGGATGATGTGGTTTGGATTTGGATCCTCGCCTCTCTTATAGGCAGCTTATTTGCGCGGCCAGGGGGTAAAACATAAAAATACCCTGGCTTTTCGCATTCGTGCGACGCGTGGAAGAAGACCATTATTGGATGCGGAAGCCAAGGAGCGCATCATTTATGAAGCAACCGGACACTATCCGGCGAACACATGGAGCATGAAGAAGAACCCGCCTCGCAAACGCTGAAGACAACATACGCGTCGGATTCGTCGTTATTGAAGCCTGGTTCGGGGGCTACTGAGGGAGTCCCGGACTAGGGGGTGTCCGGATATCCGAACTACCATCATCGGCCGGACTCCAAGACTATGAAGATACAAGATTGAAGACTTCGTCCCGTGTCCGGATGGGACTTTCCTTGGCGTGGAAGGCAAGCTTGGCGATACAGATATGTACATCTCCTACCATTGTAACCGACTCTGTGTAACCCTAGCCCTCTCCGATGTCTATATAAACCGGATGGCTTTAGTCCATAGGACGAACAACAATCATACCATAGGCTAGCTTCTAGGGTTTAGCCTCCTTGATCTCGTGGTAGATCTACTCTTGTAACCCACATCATCAATATTAATCAAGCAGGACGTAGGATTTTACCTCCATCAAGAGGGACCGAACCTGGGTAAAAACATCGTGTCCCTCGTCTCCTGTTACCATCCGCCTAGACGCACAGTTCGGGACCCCCTACCCGAGATCCGCCGGTTTTGACACCGACAGCATGTCTTGAGTGTATTTGGCTTGGTGGATGAAGGTACCTTCTCTTCTTTGTTTGATATCAAAACCAAGGAAGAACTTCAACTCTCCCATCGAAGACATCTTGAACTTAGAGGTCATGAGAGCGGCAAATTCTTCATTCAAAGCATTGTTAGGGGAACCAAAGATAATGTCATCAACATATAGTTGGCACACAAACAACTCCCCTTTGACCTTCTTAGTAAAAAGAGTGGGATCGATTTGCCCAACTTCAAATCCACGATCTTGTAACAACTCGGTAAGGTGGTCATACCACGCACGTGGGGCTTGTTTAAGGCCATAGAGTGCCTTATCGAGTTGATACACATGATCCTGGAAGTAAGGATCCTCGAACCCGGGGGGTTGCTTGACATAAACCAACTCATTAATAGGACCATTAAGAAAAGCACTTTTCACATCCATTTGTTGTAGCTTGAAGTTGTGATGGGAAGCATAAGCAATCAACAAACGAATGGATTCAAGGCGAGCAACGGGAGCAAAGGTTTCACCGTAGTCGATAACCTCGACTTGGGAGTAGCCTTGTGCTACCAATCTTGCCTTGTTGCGAATGATGTTCCCATGAGCATCTTGCTTGTTCTTGAAAATCCACTTGGTACCAATGACGTTATGGTTCCCTGAAGGCCTTGGCACCAACCTCCACACCTTGTTGTACTCGAAGTTGTTGAGTTCTTCATGCATGACATTGAGCCAATCCGAGTCTTCGAGCGCCTCATAGACCTTTTGGGGTTCAACACAAGAGACAAACGCGTGATGTTCACAATAGTTTGCTAATTGTCTACGAGTGCTTACCCCCTTTCTTAGGCTTCCAACCACATTCTCCATGAGATGACCTTTGGTGGTGAGTTTGGAAGCAATCTTCGCGGCACGACGCTCTAATTCCTCCTCGGATGTGGAAGGAGGAGGGTTAACTTGATCATCTTGAGCGTCGTCTTGAGCTTGTTCTTGACCTTGAGCTTGCTCGTGGGGGAGAACTTGACCTTGGGCATCATTTGGAGGTTCACCACCATCTTGAGATTGATCTTGCCCTTGGTCTTGTTCACGAGGTTGAGGGCCTACACTTTGTTCTTCGGAAGCGTGTGGGTCTTGAGTAGGTGAAGGCTCCACTTGAGTGGAGCTTTGTCCTTCTCCTTCAGCCACAAGGGGTTCCTCAATGGGTAGAATATGATCAATACCCATTCTTCTTATGGCTTGGGGAGGAATTTCATCACCTACATCACAAGTACCACTTTGCTCCACTTGGGAGCCGTTATTTTCGTCAAACTCCACATTACACGTCTCCTCAATGAGTCCGGGGACTTGTTGAGAACACGGTAAGCATGAGAGCTTGTAGCATAACCAACAAATATGCCCTCATAAGCTCTAGCCTCAAATTTAGAAAAACGAACACCTTTCTTGAGAATGAAACACTTACACCCGAACACCCGAAAGTACTTGAGATTGGGCTTGTTTTCTGTGAGTATCTCATAAGGGGTCTTGTTCAAGCCTTTGCGGAGATAGAGCCGATTGGATGCATGACATGCGGTGTTGATGGCTTCGGCCCAAAAGTTGTATGGAGACTTGAACTCCGCCATCATGGTCCTTGCCGCATCCATCAAGGTCCAGTTCTTCCTCTCCGCAACACCATTTTGTTGAGGGGTATATGGTGCAGAATATTGATGCTTGATCCCCTCATCACTAAGAAACTCATCCAAGGTGTAGTTTTTGAACTCGGTGCCGTTGTCACTTATTATTGTCAAGATCTTTGCATTATGTTGATGTTGAGCTTCATTTGCAAAGTCGATGACAGTTTGTTGAGTCTCACTCTTCCTCTTGAAGAAGTACACCCAAGTGTATCTTGAATAATCATCCACAATCACCAAGCAATACTTTCTACCCCCAAGACTATCAAAGGATGGAGGCCCAAAGAGGTCCATGTGCAGGAGCTCCAAGGGTCTCTTCGAGTAGATGATAGTCATGGGAGGGTGAGCCGTCTCATGAAGCTTTCCTTCGATACAAGCACTGCAAGCAAGATCTTTGGCAAAACTAACATTTGTTAGTCCATGGACATGGTCCCCCTTCAGAAGACTTTGCAAAGATCTTATATTGATGTGGGCTAAACGGAGATGCCAAAGCCATCCCACATCAACTTTAGCCATTAGGCATGTCGCGATCTTAGTGGGTTGCTCCAAAAAGTTAATCACATAGAGACCGTTCTCGACATGCCCAACAAAGACTACTTTAAGAGTCTTGCTCCACAAGAGGGCCATGGTATCAATATCAAAGAAGGTGGCAAATCCCATGAGTGCAAGTTGACAAACGGAAAGTAAATTGAACGCAAGGGACTCAACAAGCATGACTTTCTCGATCGTTAGATCATGAGAAATGACAACCTTGCCAAGACCCAATACCTTGGAATGTGAGGCATCACCCCACTCGGCATTGGTGGGCATAGATGGGATCTTTTGCATGTCCACCACCAAGTCCTTGCTCCCGGTCATATGATTTGTTGCTCCACTATCGAGCAACCATGATCCCCCACCGGAAGCAAACACCTACACGAGATCAATGCTTGGTTTTAGGTACCCATTTAGTAATGGGTCCTTTTATGTTAGTAACAAGGGTCTTAGGAACTCAAATAGACCATTCAATGTACTCATAAGAAGAACCAACAAATTTAGCATAAACATGCCCATCACTAGCACGACACAACACATAAGAGGGGTTAAAGTCGCCGGCTTTGTTGGGAGAGATAGCCTTGCCCCTTTTGGCATCACCACTCTTCGCATTGTTCTTCTTCTCCTTAGGAGCACCCTCTCCCTCCTTCACAAAAGTTTGCTTAAGCGGGGGAGGTCGTTTGGTCTTGTTATTCTTCTTCTCGTTCTCCTTCTTGTTCTTGGACTTGGGTGAGAACCCAACTCCCTCCTTGCCCACAACTTCCTTTTGATTGCTCAAAAGGTCATTTAGGTTCTTCTCACCTTGTATGCATGACACAAGACCTTTCTCGAGTTGTTCCTTCAACTTGGCATTCTCCTCCACAAGATGCACATACTCACAACACGGGTTAGCAGCATTTGCATCATCAATTAAGACCATGTGAGGAAATGTGGCCTTTTCCTTGGTTAGCTTAACTTGGAGTTGAGCATGAGACTCCTTGAGGTTTGCATGAGCACCTTTCAAGACCTTATGGGCCTTGTCAAGTACATCAAACTTCTCCTTGAGTCTAGCATGATCAACCCCAAGTTTAGCCTTCTCGGAATTTAGTACACGAGACACAACAAGAGCATGATCAAGATCTTTCTTTAATTTGGCATGGTCATCGTTGTGTGACTCCTCAAGAGCCAAACGATGCCCACGCTCTTCCTCAAGAGCATTAGAGAGATGCGATATCTCATCCGCATAGTCACGACTATGACCTTCCATCTTAGAGATGGTTTCTTCGTGAGCCTCGATCATGTCATTGGCTTCACCAAGTTGTTCCAAGAGAGCAACGAAGTGCTTCTTGGATTTGCCCTTGAGCTTACTCATGAAGGACTCAAATTCATTTACCTCCTCATTAAACCCCTTACCATCATCAAAGCCAACCGTCGAAGAAGGATTAGGAATAATGGTGGTTTTGATGTTGGGGGTTACCTTGTTGGTGGCTTTAGCCATGAGGCACTTGGCGGTGATGTTCTCGTTGGGTGAAGCGAAGAGAGACACCCGGGGAGTTGTGGCAATGGCAACGGATGCCATAGCCATTGTTTCACTATATTCATCATCATCGTCATCCTCAAGGTATTCTTCTTGAACTACCAACCCGCGAGTAGGAGTCTTCTTAGTGAAGTTGTTCTTGTTGGGGAAGGACTTGGCTTTGTCTTTTCGGATGAACTTGCCACCATTGTCTTCCCGCTTCTCGTAAGGATAATCCGCAACGAAATGGCTCACATTGCCACAGTTGAAACTAGTTCTAACTCGTTGCTTGCCCTTGAGGCCACTTGAGTTGTTCTTGTTGAAGTTGGGTCTTGTATTCTTCTTGCTCCAAAATTGTCTTGAGGCAAGAGCCATGTGCTCATGATAATCACATTTCGTGTATTCGGGGTTGCTCTCCTCTTCTTCCTCTTCTTCCTCTTCGTCCACACTAACCTTGGCCTTCAAGGCAAGGTTGGGCTTCTTTGCCCTTTGAGAACGGAGCACCGCATTGTCGGCGGTCTTGTCCAAGATGCTCATTGCAACAAACTCATCCAACACTTCACTTGAGGTCATGGAGTGGAAGTCCGGTCTTTGACGAATGACGGAGGACATGGCCTTGTTGTAGGGCATCATGGCCTTGAGGAACTTGCGCTTGATCCAATTGTCATCCGTGTCCTTGCTCCCATGATCTCGGAGTGCGACCGCGAGTTTGGTCACTCTTCGAAAGAGCTCACGAGGTTCTTCATCTTCTTTCATTGCAAACTCATCGGCTTCATCTTGCACCACTTCATAGTTGGAGCGTTGAATGCTAGCACTTCCTCGGTAGGGAGACACAACACATTGCCATGCGTCTTTAGCCATGGCATGAGGTCGAAGGTGAGGGAGATCTTCGTGAAGGATTGCATCTTGGATGATGAAGAGAGCACTCTCATTGAATTGATTATCCACGGCTTCTCGAGGGGTGAAGTTGCTTGGGTCATGTGGATAGAAACCTTCTTCTATAATTCTCCAAAGATTAGTATTCACATGTTTTAAATGACGCTTGAAACGATAAACCCAAGCATCAAAATCCTCATTTTTCACAATCTTAGGAGGAGGACCGGCATGATTTAAATGAGTAGAGGGAATCGGTCCACCATAAGTAGGGGGTTCCACATGGGCAAAGATGCCGGTGCCATTTCTACCACTAGTAGAAGGACCCTTTTCACTATTAGCTTCCCCCTTGTCGGAGTTGGCATCTGTCACCTTGTTAGTGGGATCACCACCCACTTTCATCGGCGAGGTGGATAGTTTAAGTCCTTCTAGGAAATCAGTAAACATGCTTTTAACCTCGGTCGTCATGGAGGTTTTCAATGTGTCTAAAGCCACATTGAATTCCTCACGTGAGACCGAGGTTCCCCCATCAGCCGTAGACGAGATAGGATTCACACCGGAGTGCTCCTCCGCACCGTCGTTGGTGTCAACCATACTCTTCGGATGGCAAAGTCCTTAATAAAGAGACGAGGCTCTGATACCAATTGAAAGGATCGATATGGTTGACTAGAGGGGGGGGGGGTGAATAGGCAACTAACAATTTTTAAGCTTTTCTTTAACAATTTAAACCTTGCGTCAAAATAGGTTGTCTAGATATGCAACTAAGTGGACAACCTATATGATGCAATGACAACTAGCACACAAGCAAGCAATAGATACAACACAAGTAAGCTTGCAAAAGTAAAGGCATGAAATAACCAAGAGTGGAGCCGGTGAAGACGAGGATGTGTTACCGAAGTTCCTTCCTTTTAAGGGGAAGTACGTCTCCGTTAGAGCGGTGTGGAGGCACAATGCTCCCCAAGAAGCCACTAGGGCCACCGTAATCTCCTCACGCCCTCACACAATGCGAGATGCCGTGATTTCACTATTGATGCCCTTGAAGGCGGCGACCGAACCTTTACAAACAAGGTTGGGGCAATCTCCACAACACTTGGAGGCTCCCAACAACACCACGAAGCTTCACCACAATGGAGTATGGCTTCGAGGTGACCTCAACCGTCTAGGGTGCTCAAACACCCAAGAGTAACAAGATCCGCTAGGGATTAGTGGGGAAATCGAATATCTCTTGGTGGAAGTGTAGATCGAGCCCTTGTCACCCAATCCCGAGCAAATCAACAAGTTTGATTGGCTAGGGAGAGAGATCGGACCAAAATGGAGCTTAGAACAACAATGGAGCTTAGAGGTGGAAGAGGCAGTCAACTAGAGGTAGGAGACGTCCCTTTTATAGTCATGGAAAAGATCCAACCGTTATCCACATGTTCAGCCTGCGACATGCGGTACTACCGCTCTAGGAGCGCGGTACTACCGCAAGGCCACGCGGTACTACCGTGGAGGACCACGGTACTTCCGCGGCAGCAGCAGAGGCCGGGACTTGCCTGACTGAGTGCAGTACTACCGCTTGCGCGGTACTACCGCTCCTCCTTGCGGTACTACTGCAAGGCAGGAAAGTCAAAGCCTACGAAGAGCGCGGATGAAATAAAATACATCCGTGCCTACTTCCGCTGAAAATGAAACAGTGCAATAAATCCGACACGGTATTACCGCGCACGAGGTGCGGTACTACCGTTGAGGCGCGGATGTAAAAAATTACATCCGCTCCTACTACCGTGACGCAGCGGTACTAGGTATGAGGGCCACGGTACTACGACTCCAGGGGAGCGGTACTACCGTGGCCTCCCGCGGTACTACCGCGCAGGACGTGCGGTACTACCGTGTGGGCATGGATGTAAGAAATTACATCCGCCCCTACTACCGTACCGGAGCAGCACTAGGCCTGGGAGCCACGGTACTAAGGCTCCAGAGGAGCGGTACTACCGTGACCCCCAGTGGTACTACCGCGGGTGCTTGCGGTACTACCGCTCCATAGAGCAGTACTACCGCAAGTATAGCAGTAGCCGTCAGATTAAGCACTACTAGGATAACAGAGAGACGCTCCAAAGTGCAAAGGAAAGGAAGGACATGTGTACGTGTTGATTCCACCCGAACCTTTCCGACGCGGACCCCCTCTTAATAGTACGTCTCTTCTACGACTCAAATCCACCAAAGAGAAACGTAGAACAACGCCGTCTTCAATAGTCTTCGAGGGGCACCGAATCGTCTCGTGCCTAGTGATGAAGCGTCTGAGAAACTCAAGGCACACGATTAGTCCGCAAAGGCATTGTCATCAATCACCAAAACACTTAAGGGATAAATATGCCCTTACAGTGTGTTTGTATGATGAATTTGCCGTGTGTGAAAAAACACAAAAAGTTCAAAATCAAGTATGAAACAAGAAAATTTCCATAGCAGATTCGTATTAAAACTTGCCACGGCGAAATTCACGTAATCTAAATTTGCCATGTTTTAAAAACTAAATTTGCCATGACTAGTAAACTAAATTTGTCACGAACCAAATAAACTAAATTTGGCATGATCAAATAAAATCAGTTTGGCATTATCAATAAACTAAATTTGCAAATAAGGACGAAAATTTGCCATGGAATTTGTATAATGCATAGACAAAAAAAGGCCATGATCCATAAACTTTAATTCCCGTGATGCATGCACTAAATTTGCCATGGTCTTATTCAAAAGAAAAATGCCATGTTGCAAAAAGGACAAGAATTGCCGTGGTCCCGTTCAAAAAGTTCAAAACCAAGTTTGAACAAGAAAATTTTCCATGGCAGATTCGTATCAAGAATTGTCGTGTTTTGTATGATGAGTTTACCGTTTGTGAAAAAACATAAAAAGTTGGTATGAAGGAGAAACTTGCCATTGCAGATTCGTATCAAGAATTGCCATGGCAGATTTGTATGATAAATTTATCGTGTGGAAAAAAATAAAAAATTGAAAATCAAGTATGAACATGAAAACGTGCCATGCAGATTCGTATGGAAACATGTCATGGCAGAATCGTTTCAAAACTTGCGGCGGTGAAAATTCATGTAAACCAAATTTGCCATGATTTGAAAACTAAATTTGCCTTAACCAGCAAACTAAATTTGCCATGATTTCTTAACTAAATTTGCCTTTTTTGTGAAAGTAAAATTTGCCGAGGGGAAAATGAGTGAAATTTGCCATGGATGTGTAGTTATATTAGCCATGTCAACAAAAGATAGAATTGCCATTGCAAATATAAAATTAGCAAAATTTGAGGAACCTGCCGTGAGAGCACTACAAAAGAAAGCTGAAAATTGCCATGTTCGGAAGACAAGAATGTGATGGACTTCATGAGATCACAATGCTCTCATGGGAAATAAAACCATGGCAAAATGGTTCACTGGTACATGTATGTTAAGTAAATTTGTCATTGGGATGAAGGTAAATTTGCCATGGCAAAAAAAATAGAAATTTAAATTTGCCAATGTCAGTTACTAAATTTGCCGTGATTGATAGACTAAATTTGTCGTGATCCGTTAACCAAATATGTCGTGGAAAAACTGAAGAACTGATGTGGCTAACATTCTAATTTTCCATGGTGAGAAAACATCTTTTATAATGGTGTATGGGAAAATACATCTAAAAACATTTGTGGCAAAATTGTTCTAACTAGCTAATTTGCCATGGCAAAAAAGGAGCCATGTGATGAACTTGCCATGTGATCACACTGCACAAACCAAAACAAAAACTAGGCATGGAGGGGGTGGGGGTGGGGGTTACAAAATACTAGGCATCTATTTTGCCATGGCAACTATGAATTGAACATGGGCGTCTATTTTGCCGTGGCAAAAAAGGTGTGAAATTTGCCATGGATCAAAAAGGAGAACTAGACTTTTCCATGTTATGAAGTATGAGTTAGCCATGGTTCAAATAATAAAAATGACATGGTTAGGAAGATGTCTTTGCCATGGTTAGTAAAATAAATTGCCATGGCAACAACTTTGAAAAGATCAAACTTGCCCTGTCCTCAAACTAATTTGTAATTGCCATGGCAACATCCTTCGGATGGACATGGCAAAAGACACAATGAATAAGGGCAAACACATGCTTTTAGCTGCCATGTAAAAAAAGACACATCTATACAATTTACTGATTTTAGTTTCCATGGCAAGTTTGCTGTGTTTTTGAACATCTTATGTTGGCAAGATTTTGAACATCTTAACTTGCCATGGCAAGTTTGCCATCCTTGTGAACATCTTAATTAAACAATAGCTAACAATTCTCTTAAGATTTACCATGCTTAATCTGGTTATCATCAATGTACAAAGTGAAAAAAATGGAAGACAAACACATTGATTTTTGTGAAATGTGGCATGTTACTTTGTGAAAATTTGCCATGATTTTTTAGAACATTATCTCTTAAATTTCCCATCAAGCGAAAAGTGATGTTGCGCCAGACTTGGCGTGCGCTAGAATGGCTGCTCTGGTTGCGGACAAGGATGGCGGCATCTCATCGGTGCACCAGAGCGGAGCGGAGCGGCTGCTGCACCTACGTGTGTGCAGGTCCGAGGGTGTGCGACATGGCAAATTTACAATTTTCTTGTTTTCACACATGAAGGCAAAATTAGAAAATATCTATGAATTTCGCATGGCAAATTGTGCGTGCAATTCACAGTCACGAAGGATTAAATCTGAAAAAAGCACCTGAGCATGAGAATCATCCAAGCTTCTCATGTCCTTGCACAACTCCACCTGAGCACGAACTTTCCTTGTTGCTGCTTGTGGAGCCGTCCCCGTCCTCCGTTGCTGCTTCCACACCCGATGCCACTCCTCCAAAACGTCCTTCACTGATGTGTTGGTCCTCCTGGTCGCACTGCGACTGCTCCCGGAGCTCGCGTTGCACGGAGTGTGGAGGTTTGGACACGAGTAAGTTGTCTGAGCAGGCTGCGGAGCTCGCGGTGCACGAAGGCGTCGGAGCCGAACGCTGACATGCCCCATCCCAGACCACAGCTCTCACGTACCCGTGTCAGCATCCAATGCAGTAGCGAGGGCGCCCCTCGTCGTCGACCGCATCGCATACCATCGCCTTTCCGCCGCTGTTCTCCACCAGAGTTGCGCCGCGCGCTACCCGCGCAACCGCCTCCACTTTGTGTGCGCGCAGATCCTCGCCATGGCCTCCTGTCGCGTCGCCGGAGCCGCGCCAACACCCGAGGCCTTAGCACGGGCGGCCCCGTCGTCAAACGCATCGGCCTCCATCTCTTTCCCGCCACTCATCTCCGCCGCGGTCTCCGGGAGCAACACCTCTGCTGCGGTCTCCGAGTAAGCCGCCGATGCAGCCACCCCACACGAGCTCCTCGCCGTGGTGCTCGCACTCTGGGAGCAGCACCTCTGCCGCGGTCTTCGAGTAAGCCACCGGCGCAGCCACCCCGCATGAGCTCCTCGCCGTGGTGCTCACACTCCGGGAGAAGCACCTGCTCGCACCGAGCTCGCTCCGCCGCGGCCCCTGCTCGCGCCAGAGCTGCCCCCGCGCTGCCTCTGCTCGCGCCGATGCGGGCCGACGGTGCAGCTCCAAGCACGTCGCTCTCCCTCCTCCGGCGCAGCAGCTCGAACCCCAGCAGCCGCGCGCGCCTTCCCTCGTCGTCGGCCCTGCCGGGCGCCGTTCCCCTCCCCCTCCCCTCCTCCGGCGACCTCCCTCTTTCACTCGTGTGGACAAGAAAGTGATGACGAGTGGATAAGAAGGGGAAAGAGGGTGAAGGCGGTGAGCTAAAAAAAGTTCGGGCGGATGGCATAGCGCCCGCACGACCCAGTTAGATGACGTGTCGACAGGTTCTGCTTTAAGATCTGTGATCCCCATCGGATGGTTCCAAGAGCGTCAGGACGAAGTGCCTTCGTGTCACACATGTGAGCGGTAATATTTTCGATTTTTTAAGACACCGTGTGTGTTTAATGTGTACTGGGATTTGTCTTCTAAAAGCTCAAATATGGGCCCACGGGTCTTTTGTCGCAAATAATTACACGTCATTATCAGTGTACAATTTTAGAAGATGCTAGAGGGTTTCATGTAGAATATGGGGTCCTTTTGAGAAAAAAAACATCGTGTTAAATAGTGGGGTTCCTAAAAAATGCTGGTTCAACATGCCACGTGTCAGCGCCTCACATGCATTTGGCACATTTTATTAAATTAAGCACGTGGAGCTAGTTTAGCGAACAAAATATAGCTTTTGCGAGGAAGTGAACCAAAGTGAGCGTCGGAAGCAAGCTGATGTATGAACTATGCAGTTTAGCTCCAATTGTAGCGACCGCTTTGAGTGAAGGATGAACATGCTTGTGGTGGACCATAGACCGTTGGCTCATTAAGGGGTACACAAAGGGGTTCCCTGGGCTTTTTTTTCTTGAGACAATCAACGAAGCTTTTATTAAACCGTCACCACATTTACAGGGACGAACTGAAGTTCACCAGGGTTGCCTAACCAAACATGGTGGCCTATCCCCAGCTTCAAAGCATGCTTCGCTAGATTGCGAGCCTCGAAATTCGAGCTCCTAAACTCATGCACAATATTGCATGACTGAAAACTACGAGTGTAATCTATGATCTCATGAATAATAGCACTATAGCTAGGAGTACTCTTCTGACTTATGTCACTTACAATACCCTTGCAATCAGTTGCAACATGTATCACATGCAAATGAAGATCTTGAGCGAGTGTCAATGCTTCCCGGACTGCCAACGCTTCTAGGGTGGTTGGGTCAGAGATACCCTTGAAGACAATTGCGGATGCTCCCAAATATGTTCCCATCCCGTCTCTACAAACTGCAGCAATCGTCCCAAAGCTCGATCTCCTTCCCGTAGCCGCATCGACATTAACTTTCATCATGCCCTGAGGGGGTTGGATCCACTGCCTCGGTCGGACGGGTGTAGACTTCATGCCAGCACTTTCCGGTTTCTTCACTATATCAATATCATTCAGAAAAGATTTGACAAAACAGTGAGTCGAGAACGGGCTCTGAAATATATCCTCATAGACGGCCTTTCTCCTTGCTGCCCAAACAGCCCATAGTGTGACTGTCATCTGGACAAATAGGTCGCTCATCAATGCCTTCCTCAAAGCGAAAAGCCAATCCCATACATTCTCGCTGTCACACCTACTCAACTGGTCCACAATCGCCTCATCTGCCAGCGCCCAAACACTACGCACCATCGAGCAGTCCAGCAATGCATGTCTCCATGAATCCCTCGCCCCACATAACACACACGCCGGCGATGTTGCCATATTCCTATGTTGTAAAACATCAGCAGTTGGGATGGAACTGCGAGCAAGACGCCACAAAAACATCTTGATTTTTGAAGGTACATCTGTATTCCAGAGATCCTTCCATTCACTACCCACGTTGTTTGCAACAGATGTACTGTCCTGTTCCTCAATCCAGTTCTCCCTCGTAGTCTTCGTGTGGATGATAAGCCTGTACGCCGATCTAATGGAGAAGGATCCACTCCTCTCTCCGCTCCAGGCCTAGAAGTCAGTTATATTCCGTGTGCACAAAGGAATTGATAGTATCGCATCAGCGTCTATCGGCACGAAGACCTCCCGGACGAGCTGCTCGTTCCAGCTAGCTGTAGCCACGTTTATCAACTCTGAGACCAAATGTGGTGGATTGGGAATAAGTGGTGCTATCGGCCTCATCATACCAGGACGTGGAATCCAATTATGTGACCAAATTTCCGTAGTCTCACCGCTGCCAATCCTTCGTATTAAGCCTTGCCTAAGCATATCTCGTCCGTCAAGGATTGCTCGCCAGATCTACGATGGTCTACTCCCTAACTCCGCCTCCATAAGATATGTTTGAGGAAAGTAAGCTGCTTTCAGAAGTCGTGCACCGAGGGATGATGGGTCACAAAGTACTCTCCATGTCTGTCTTGCTAATAAAGCAAGGTTGGAAACTTCCATGTCCCGAAAGCCAAGACCTCCAAGATGCTTTGGCTGTGTCAAAATATCCCATGCCACCCTGCTGGTTTCCGTTTGCCCGCTTTGCTTCCCCACCAAAATTGTCTAATATTGGAGGAAATATTCTCGCAGAGACCCCTAGGCAGCCTGAAACATGCCATAGAATAGACTGGTAGGGCTTGGGCCACTGCCTTAATCAGGACTTCTTTCCCTCCTGCCGATAAGAGCTTCTCCATCCATCCCTTAACTTTTTCCCAAACTCTATCTCTGAGATATTTGAACGTACTCATCTTGGACTGTCCCACATCCGTTGGCATACCCAAATAGCGCTCATTCAGTGACTCATTATGGACATTTAAGATATTTTTGATGCTATCTCTCATCTGTTGTGGACATCCTTTGCTGAAGAAAATAGACGATTTGTCATTGTTGATTCGCTGACCGATGCATTACAGTATACCTCCAACAGGTTTGATACCTTCACTGCCCCCTCTGTACTAGCCTTGAACAACAACAGGTTGTCATCCGCAAAGAGGAGGTGGTTAACAGCGGGAGCTATGTTTGCCACCTTAATCCCCTCAAGCGCAGATGACTGAGAACTGGTTTTTAGTATGCATGAAAGGCCCTCTGGTGCGATCAAGAAAAGGTAGGGGGAGATAGGATCTCCCTGTCGGATACCCCGAGATGGTTTGAAAGACTCAAGCTTCTCTCCATTGAACAGAACTGAAAAGGATACTGAGCTGACCATGCTCATTATGATCTGTACCCATTGCTGTGTAAAACCCATTTTTAGCATGATAGCCTCGAGATACGGCCATTCTAATCGATCACAAGCCTTCATCATGTCCAACTTCAACGCACAATGACTATTTGATTTAGCCTTGCTACGCTTCATAAAATGCAGGCATTCATAAGCACAAATGATATTGTCAGTTATCAACCGACCTGGGACGAACGCAGATTGCTCCTCTGATATTATCTCTGGTAGAATAAGTTTTAACCTGTTTGCAACAACTTTGGAGGCAACTTTGTATATGACATTACATAAACTGATAGGTCGAAATTGTGTTAAGAGTGTTGGGTTTATCACCTTAGGAATAAGCACCAGCACCGTATCATTAACACACTCTGCGCTCTCCTCCCCTTGAATTATCCTCAATACAGCCGTGGTCACCTCATCTCCACATAGTTCCCAATGTTTTTGGTAAAACTGCACTGGAAATCCATCTGGGCCTGGTGCCTTTGTTGGACCCATCTGAAACAGAGCCTTCTTGACCTCTTCTTTAGTATATGGTGCCATTAACATCTCATTCATCTGATGTGTAACCTTCGCGGTACATGCTGGAGGACCCTCTCCATGTTTGTTACTCCTTCGGTGTTATACAGGCTTTTATAAAAATCCGTTACCATCTCCTTTAGCTCGGTTGGGTCCTCCACAGTAGCACCAAGCACATTAGCCAAAGCTTTAATCATGTTTTTCTTCCTTCTCCTACTGGCTCGAAGGTGGGAAAATCTGTTATTCTTGTCCCCCGAAGCTAACCATTCAATTCTCGACCGTTGTCGCCACATGAGCTCTTCCCGGTGATAGAGTTCAACTAACCTTTCGTTGACTTTGATCTCAAAATGTGACGGCCCCGTTCTTGCTGGATCCCCACGAAGTCGTTCAAGCTCGTCGAGCTGCTGTTTTATCTCCTTCCGAACACTCCCAAAGGTCTCCCTATTCCACCTGCCCAGATTACTCACTAAGTTAGTAAGTTTAGTACGCAGCTCCTCCAGATTCTGCGCCGGCTGATCACCGTTCCAGCACTGTCTCAATGTATCATTCCACTCCTCATGCGACTCCCACATTACCTCGTAACGGAACGGAGGTTTCGCTAGAGGGCGAGCTTGACTATCCTCCAAATGAACCAGGATCGGACTATGGTCACTTGACGCTGCAGTAAGGTGCTCCACATATGCACTTGGGAATCTGGCAACCCACTCAGTTGAAGCAAGCGCCCTATCCAGGCGGACGCGGGTGTAGCTTCCTCCCGTGACCTTTTTCTCCCATGTCCAAAAGTTACCCTGATAGCCAATATCTTCCAACATGCAAACATCCACTGCGTCCCGAAAACCCTGGATTTGCGCATTGCTTCGCTCTCCAACTCCTTCTTGTTCTCTCGGACGTATTACTTCATTGAAATCCCCAAAACAAATCCACGGAAGATCATGCAAAGATGCAATCCCCCTCAACGTATCCCAGGTCTGGTACCGTAGCTGCGTTTGCGCTTCTCCATAAAAACACGAGGCTCTCCATGGTTCCTTCCCTGGTTCATCCACCTTGCAATCAATATGATACAATGAATAACCTAGAATTTCAATATTTATTGAACTGTTCCAAAAAATGCTGAGTCCACCACTTCGGCCCTGACTACTAACAGCAAAAACATTATCATAACCGAGAGTACTTGCTAGTTTTTCTACCCTAATTCTATCAATCTGGGTTTCCTCGATACAAAGCAGGGTAGGGGCAAATTTCCGTGCTAGCTCACGGAGCTCTCGGACTGTCGCGGCCTTGCCCACGCCGCGACAGTTCCAGCTTAGGAGACTCATTGTGCCCGTTGGTACTCCACTTGGGAGTCCGCCGATGTTGCATCTGATAATTTGCTGCCTTTCTTGTTGCTCTTCTCTTGTGCACTCTTCTCATTTATCAAACTTGTTTTCGCTCTCTTCTGCTCTTGCTTTGGTGGCGGGCTCAACGGTGTCTGTGGAGGAGGCAGGGCTAGCATGCCACCGCTGTCAGTTCCACCCGGAGTGATCACCTGGGCGGTACCCATCAAGGTTAGTTGCGTCCTCTTCTTGTTGCGTTCCGCCTCATCCGTATGTGTATCCTCATCCGCATCAAACTCCTCTCCCCCATCGTGCGTAGCCTCATGACCAGTTCTTGCACCGCTTCCACGTCCACTACGGCCTCCCTAGCGTCCGCCTCTACGGCCGCGGCCACCCCCAGGGCCTTGGTCTGTCCGCATAACCCAAGATGCCCTTAGCTCCTTGAAAACCAGCGCAGATGGAGGGTGGATCCCCGTGCCATGTTCTTTGAATAAGTGACCCAACATGCCACAAACCGCACACCAATCAGGTAGTTTCTCATATTTCACTCTATAAATCTGCCTCCGTCCTTCCCATATCATAGAGACCGCATTCTTTAACGGCTTTATCACATTGATCCTCACCCATACACGGTGGAAATTTCCCGTAAAGTCTTGCGAGAGTGGTTCAGCAAAAAGCACTTCTCCCACCTTTGCCGCCATAGATGGGACTAGATGGGCATACAGAGGTGGCACATCACGAATTTGTACCCAAATATCAATAGTATCAAGCCGAACAGTTGAAGGTTTAGCCAAACCATCATAGGGCTTAATGATAATGGCATCTCCTCTGAAGTGCCAAGGCCCATCTTGGATTACTCTTTCCCAATCTCCCAAACACGAAAACAGGATCGTATACAAGTTCTCCTCTAATGGCTTGAACTGTACCTCTTGGGCAAGATCCCATGCAGCTCTCATATTCTTGAAAAACCAGTATTGACTATATGTTTTGGCAGAGTGGACCTTCGCGAGTGCAATCCAACGAGCCACCTCTGGCGGCGCGGTCTTGTCATCGAAGACCACATCGTCGAGATCCTCTTCCCGCAGGCCAAGTTCTTTCATTAGTGACGCCACATCGTCTATCTCTGATCGCCCCGCCGTAGCAGAACCCGAAGCCCCGTCCGATGCCATCTTCTCTCAATCCCTAACCCGACAAAACAATCGGGCCTTCTTTAGGAACCCTAAGGTCTCCCCCTCCCACGACCGCCCGGATCAGCGAGCACCAGGCGCGCCCCTATCAGGGATCGATGGGCGCGGATCACGGCGGAGGCAGGGAAACACTGGTCTCAACGGCGGTGACGTAGATCGCCCCGAGAGGAAAGAGAAACCCTGGGCTATTTTCGGAACCTTCTAGAGGGTTCCAAGTTGGGTTTGCCTTTTTGGAACCTTCAGTAACCTTCTAGAAGGTTATTGGCATTTTTCCCTTTCCTTACCGGATTTTCATTTTCATTTTGTTTTTTATATTTTAGTTTTTCCCTTTTAAACTATTATGTTTTTCTCCCACTTCCCATTTTTTATGATTTTTCTCTACTTCATAAAAATCAAAATTCCAAAAGAGTTCAAAATCTTCAAAAAATGTTTGGAATTTCAAAAAAATCGCTTTTCCATTTTTTGAATTTATTGATCCATGAACACTTTTTAAATTCATAACCAGTTTTCGAGTTTGTGAACAATAATTGTTCAGTATGTACTTGAAAAAAAGTTCTCTGTGTAACTGAATTTTGTTCACCATATACAAAAAAAATCATTGTATATAAAAAATGTTCACCATATACTAATTACTTTTTAGTGTATATTTATAAAAATGCTCATCACATTTTTAAAATGTTCAGTATGTAATTAAAGATTGTTCTCCATATATATAAAAAGTGCATTGTATGTATAAATAAAATGTTCAACTTATATCAAATAACTGTTCAGTGTGTATTGTGAAAAATGTTATGTATTCACACACGTACTAAGTTTCCAATTAATACAGCTCTAGCATGAATAATAAGCATTTATCATAAAATAAGTAAATAAATAATAACTTTATTATTGCCTCTAGGGCATATTTCCTTCAGTATCCCACTTGCACTAAAGTCAATAATCTAGTTCACATCATCATGTGATTTAACACCAATAGTTCACATCTTTATGTGATTAGTTCACATCGCCATGTGACTAACACCCAAATGGTTTACTAGAGTCAATAATCTAGTTCACATCGCAATGTGATTAACACCCAAAGAGTACTAAGGTGTGATCATGTTTTTGCTTGTGAGAGAAGTTTAGTCAACGGGTCTCCCACATTCAGATCCATATGTATTTTGCAAATTTCTATGTCTACAATGCTCTGCATGGAGCTACTCTAGCTAATTGCTCCCACTTCCAATATTTATCCAGATTGAGACTCAGAGTCATCCAAATCAGTGTCAAACCTTGCATCGACGTAACTCTTTACAACAAACTCTTTATCGCCTCCCTAACCGAGAAATATTTTCTTAGTCTTCTAAGGATAATTTTGACCAATGTCTAGTGATCTACTCCTAGATCACTATTGTACTCCCTTGCCAAACTCAGGGCTGGGTATACAATAGGCCTGGTATATAGCACGGCATACTTTATAGAACCTATGGCTGAGGCATAGGGAATGACTTTTATTCTCTCTCTATCTTCTGCCGTTCTCGTGCTTTGAGTCTTACTCAACTTCACACCTAGCAACACAGGCAAGAACTCCTTTGACTTTTCCATTTTGAACTTCTACAAAATCTTGTCAAGATATGTACTCATTGAAAAAACTTATCAAGCTTCTTGATCTATCTCTATAGATCTTGATGCTCAATATGTAAGCAGCTTCACCGAGGTCTGTCTTTGAAAAAATCTATTCAACACTCCTTTATACTTTCCAGAAAATTCTACGTCTTTTTCGATCAACAATATGTCATTCACATATACTTATCAGAAAGGCTGTAGTGCTCCCACTCACTTTCTTGTAAATACAGGCTTCACCGTAAGTCTGTATAAAACTATATGCTTTGATCAATTCATCAAACCATATATTCCAACTCTGGGATGCTTGCACCAGTCCATAGATGGATCGCTGGACTTGCACATTTTGTTAGCACCTTTAGGATTGACAAAACCTTCTAGTTGCATCATATACAACTCTTCTTTAATAAATCCATTAAGGAATTTAGTTTTGATATCCATTTCCCAGATTTCATAAAATGCGGCAATTGCTAACATGATTCGGACAGACTTCAGCATTGCTACAAGTGAGAAAATCTCATCGTTGTCAACACCTTGAACTTGTCAAAAACCTTTTTCCTACAAGTCTAGCTTTGTAACACTACTATCAACGTCCGCCTTCTTCCTATAGATCCATTTATTCTCTATGTCTTGCCGATCATCAAACAAGTCCACCAAAGTCCACACTTTGTTCTCATGCATGGATCCTATCTCAGATTTCATGGCCTCAATCCATTTCACGGAATCTGGGCTCATCATCGCTTCTTCATAGTTCGTAGGTTCGTCATGGTCTAGTAACATGACCTCCATAACAGGATTATCGTACCACTCTGGCACGGAATGTGCTCTGTTTGACTTACGACGTTCAGTAGTAACTTGATCTGAAGTTACATGATCATCATCATTAACTTCCTCACTAATTGGTGTAGGAATCACTGTAACTGATTTCTGTGATGAACTACTTTCCAATTTGGGAGAAGGTACAATTACCTCATCAAGTTATACTTTCCTCCCACTCACTTCTTTCGTGAGAATCTCCTTCTCTAGAAAGGATACATTCTTAGCAAAGAAGATCTTGCCTTCGGATCTGCGATAGAATGTGTACCCAACAGTTTCTTTTCGGTATCCTATGAAGACGCACTTCTCCGATTTGGGTTTGAGATTATCAAGCTGAAGCTTTTTCACATAAGCATCGCAACCCCAAACTTTAAGAAACGACAACTTAGGTTTCTTGCCAAACCACAATTCATACGGTGTCGTCTCAACGAATTTTTAGACAGTGCCCTATTTAACGTGAATGCAGCTGTCTCTAATGCATAACCCCAAAACGATAGTGGTAAATCGGTAAGAGACATCATATATCGCACTATATCTAATAAAGTACGGTTATGATGTTTGGACACACCATTACGCTGTGGTGTTCTAGGTGGCGTGAGTTGTGAAACTATTCCACATTGTTTCAAATGAAGGCCAAACTCGTAACTCAAATATTTGCCTCTGCGATCAGACTGTAGAAACTTTACTTTCTTGTTACGATGATTCTCCACTCCACTCTGAAATTCTTTGAACTTCTCAAATGTTTCAGACTTGTGTTTCGTCAAGTAGATATACCTATATCTGCAAAAATCATCTTTGAAGGTCAGAAAATAACGATACCCGCCGTGAGCCTCAACACTCATCGGACCGCATACATCGTATGTTTTATTTCCAGTAAGTCAGTTGCTCGGTCCTTTGTTCCGTAGAATGGAGTCTTAGTCATGTTGCCCATGAGGCATGGTTCGCAAGCATCAAGTGATTCATAATCAGGTGATTCCAAAAGCCCATCAACATGGAGCTTCTTCATGCGCTTACACCAATATGACCTAAACGACAGTGCCACAAATATGTTGCACTATTATTATCAACTTTGTATCTTTTGGCATCAATATTATGAATATGTGTATCACACAATCGAGATCCAACAAACTATTTTCATTGGGTGTATGACCATCGAAGGTTTTATTCATGTAAACAGAACAACAATTATTCTCTGACTTTAAATGAATAATTGTATTGCAATAAACATGACCAAATCTTATTCATGCTCAACGCAAATGCAAAATAACATTTATTTAGGTCCAACACTAATCCCGAAAGTATAGGGAGTGTACGATGATGATCATATCAACCTTGGAACCACTTCCAACACAGATCATTACTTCACCCTTAACTAGTCTCTGTTCATTCTGCAACTCCCGTTTCGTGTTACTAATTTTAGCAACTGAACCGGTATCAAATACCCAGGGGTTGCTATGAACACTAGTAAAGTACACATCAATAATCTATATATCAAATATACCTTTGTTCACTTTGCCATCCTTCTTATCCGCCAAATATTTGGGGTAGTTCCACTTCTAGTGACCATTCTTTTTGCAGTAGAAGCACTCAGTTTCAGGCTTAGGTCTAGCTTTGGGCTTCTTCATGGGACTGACAACTTTCTTGCCATTCTATTTAAGTTCCCTTTCTTTCCCTTTGCCCTTTTCTTGAAATTAGTGGTCTTGTCAATCAACACTTGACACTTTTTCTTGATTTCTACCTTCGTCGATTTCATCATCACGAAGAGCTCAGGAATTGTTTTCGTCATCCCTTGCATACTATAGTTCATCACAAAGTTCTTGTAACTTGGTGATGGTGACTAGAGAACTCTGTCAATCACTAACTTATCTGGAAGATTAACTCCCACTTGATTCAAGTGATTGTAGTACCCATACATTCTGAGTACATGCTCACTAGCCGAGCAATTCTCCTCCATCTTTTAGGCAAAGTATTTGCCTGAGGTCTCATACCTCTCGGCATGGGCATGAGTCTGAAATACCAATTTCAGCTCTTGGAACATCTCATATGCTCTGTGGAGTTCAGAAATGTTTTTGAAGTCCCGGTACTAAGCCGTAATGTGCATTAAACTATCAAGTAGTCATCATACTGAGCTAGTCAAACGTTCATAACATCTGCATTTGCTCCTGCAATAGGTCTGTCACCTAGCGGTGCATCAAGAACACAATTCTTCTATGCAGCAATGAGGATAAACCTCATATCATGGACATAGTCCGCATCATTGCTACTGAGATCTTTCAACTTAGTTTTCTCTAGGAACATATCAAAAATATAGGGGAGCTATAACGCGAGCTATTGATCTACAACATAATTTGGAAATACTATCAGGACTAAGTTCATGATAAATTAAGGTTCAATTAATCATATTACTTAAGAACTCCCACTTAGATAGACATGCCTCGAGTCATCTAAATGATCACGTGATCCAAATCAACTAAACCATGTCCGATCATCACGTGAGATGGAGTAGTCTTCACTGGTCAACATCTCTATGTTGATCATATCTATTATATGATTCACGCTCGACCTTTCGATCTCCAGTGTTCCGAGGCCATATCTGCATATCCTAGGCTCTTCAAGTTTAACCTGAGTATTCTGCATGTGCAAAACTTGCTTGCACCTGTTGTATGTGAACGTAGAGCTTATCACACCCGATCATCATGTGATGTGTCAGCATGAAGAACTGTAGCAACGGTGCATACTCAGGGAGAACACTTATACCTTGAAATTTAGTAAGGGATCATCTTATAATGCTACCGCCATACTAAGTAAAATAAGATGCATAAAAAGATAAACATCACATGCAATCAAAATATGTGACATGATATGGCCATCATCATCTTGTGCTTTTGATCTCCATCTCCAAAGCACCGTCATGATCTCCATCGTCACCGGCTTGACACCTTGATCTCCGTCGTAGCATCGTTGTCGTATCGCCAACTATTGCTTCTACGACTATCGCTACCGCTTAGTGATAAAGTAAAGCAATTACATGGCGGTTGCATTTCATACAATAAAGCGACAACCATAAGGCTCCTGCCAGTTGCCGATAACGGTTACAAAACATGATCATCTCATACAACAGTTTATATCTCATCATGTCTTGACCATATCACATTGCAACATGCCCTGCAAAAACAAGTTAGACGTCCTCTACTTTGTTGTTGCAAGTTTTACGTGGCTGCTACGGGCTTTGCAAGAACCGTTCTTACCTATGCATCAAAACCACAACGATTTTTCGTCAAGTGTGCTATTTTAACCTTCAACAAGGACCGGGCGTAGTCAGACTAGATTCAACTAAAGCTGGAGAAATAGACACCCACTAGCCACCTCTGTGCGAAGCACGTCAGTAGAACTAGTCTCATGAGCGCGGTCATGTAATGTCGGTCTGGGCCGCTTCATCAAACAATACCGCCGAATCAAAGTATGACATGCTGGTAAGCAGTATGACTATTATCGCCCACAACTCTCTATGTTCTACTCGTGCATATAATATCTATGCATAGACCTGGCTCTGATACCACTGTTGGGGAATGCAGTATTTCAAAAATTTTACCTACAATCATGCAAGATCTATCTGTGTGATACATAGCAACGAGTGGGGAGAGTGTGTCCACGTACCCTCGTAGACCGAAACCGGAAGCGTTTAGTAACGCGGTTGATGTAGTCGAACTTCTTCACGATCCAACCGATCCAAGTACCGAATGTATGACACCTCCGCGTTTAGCACACATTCAGCTCGATGACGTCCCTCGTGCTCTTGATCCAGTTGAGGACGAGGGTGAGTTCCGTCAGCACGACAGCGTGGCGACGGTGATGACGAAGTTACCAGCGCAGGGCTTCGCTTAAGCACTACGACGATAAGACCGAGGTGTGTAACTATGGAGGTGGGCAGTTCACAAGGCTAAGACAAATCTTTGAGTCTCTTTGGGGTGCCCCCTGCCCACGTATATAAAGGAGGGAGGAAGAGGAGGCTGGCCCTAGATGGGGCGCGCCAAGGGGGGGAGTCCTAATTGGACTCCCGGTCCAAGTAGGATTCGGCCCCCCTTCCCTATTCCAACGAGAAGGAAGGGAAGGAGGAAGAGGGGAGAAGGAAGGACAGGGGCACCGTCCCCTCCTAGTCCAATTCGGACCAGCCCATGGGGGGCACCCCTTGAGGCCCTTCTCTCCTTTCCCGTATGGCCCATTAAGGCCCACTACTTCCCCCGGCGAATTACCGTAGCTCGCTGGTACTCCGAAAAATACCCGAATCACTCGGAACCTTTCCGATGTCTGAATATAGCCTTACAATATATCAATCTTTACCTCTCAACCATTTCGAGACTCCTCGTCATGTCCGTGATCTCATCCGGGACTTCGAACAAACTTCGGTCATCAAATCACATAACTCATAATACAAATCATCACCGAACGTTAAGTGTGCGGACCCTACAGGTTCGAGAACTACGTAGACATGACCGAGACATATCTCCAGTCAATAACCAATAGCGGAACCTAGATTCTCATATTGGCTCCCACATATTCTATGAAGATCTTTATCGGTCAAACCGCATAACAACATACGTTGTTCCCTTTGTCATCGGTGTGTTACTTGCCCGAGACTCGATCGTTGGTATCATCATACCTAGTTCAATCTCGTTACCGGCAAGTCTCTTTACTCGTTCCGTAATTCTTAATCCCGCAACTAACTCATTAGTGACATTGCTTGCAAGGCTTATAGTGATGAGCATTACTGAGAGGGCCTAGAGATACCTCTCCGATACACAGAGTGACAAATACTAATCTCGATCTATGCCAACCCAACAAACACCTTCGGATACACCTATAGAGCATCTTTATAATCGCCCAGTTACGTTATGATGTTTGATAGCACACAAGGTGTTCCTCCGGTATTCGGGAGTTGCATAATCTCATAGTCAGAGGAACATGTTTAAGTCATGAAGAAAGCAATAGCAAAAAACTAAATGATCATAATGCTAAGGTAACAGATGGGTCTTGTCCATCACATCATTCTCTAATGATGTGATCCATTCATCAAATGACACCAGATGTCTATGGCTAGGAAACTTAACCATCTTTGATTAACGAGCTAGTCAAGTAGAGGCATACTAGGGACACTTTGTTTTGTCTATGTATTCAAACATGTACTAAGTTTCTGGTTAATACAACTATAGCATGAATAATAAACATTTATAATGAAATAAGGAAATAAATAATAACTTTATTATTGCCTCTAGGGCATAGTTCCTTCAGGTCCCACCTGTAAGTGACATGTGGAGTCAGGGAAAAAATGTCCAATAAACGTCCAAATAGCGGTCAAAGCCCTTTGACTAGACGGTAACGGCACAAAAGGTTATTTCTATAAGTGCATTTAACGACAGAGGGACAAGTTTGAGCATGCTTCAAAATTAGGGTTAAATCTAAGTAATGGAGAGTTAGGGACACAAATGTAAAAGTCCCTTGTGTTATTAGAGTATCTACAACCGGATTGGGAAGATCCGCCCCTCCGCCCCCGACACCAGTTCGCTCCTCATTTGTATTTCCAGACAATCGCACTTCCCATATGCCAACCCTTATATCCATGCGTGTCCATCATATAACACAAATTAATCATCAATTGGACAAAATAAAATAAGCCATAATTGTTTTGAGCAAACACAGCGGGGAAGATCCCCACTATAACTCGCTAATTTTTTTAAATAATACATTTTCTTATTAATTTTCAGAAATATTACGTCAATTTTTTATTTTAAAAAAATAATACATAGTCGGCCTTCTGTTGGCCGACTGGACCTTATCGTCCTACAAGAAGTCGACAGGGCGGCTATAGGGAGGCCTATTGGGCTCCTACCTCTTGTCGGCCGCTGGTCTTAGCTCCTGTCAGCTACTTGTAGGCCAACTGGAGCTAATTGGCTTACCGCAGGCCGACTGGGACTAATTGTCCTACTGTAGGCTGACTGGAGCTAATTGGCTTCCCGTCTACATCGTCGAAGGGCAAGAGTTCTGCATCGTCGAAGGGCAAGAGTTCTACATTGACGGAGGATGGCGATGATGATTTCATGTAGTTTTTAAGTTGTATGTTGTAAGTTCAGTCCTACCTACCATTTAATTCAGATGTAGTTGTATCCAGTTGTTTGTACTGTCTTATTGTAAGAGCATTATGTTCTTTCTAAATATGATGTTGTAGTTTGGATAACAGAGTACTAAAATAGAGTAGGCTTATGTCTCATACATAAGTACATAGTCATTTGTTTCATACATAGAATAGACATAAGTCTCATACATAAGTAGATAGTCATGTCTCTACTGATAGAGAGAAGCGTCATCGACGATGTTTGCCATGGCGCTGAGGTGGTGCTTGAGGCGTCGACCATCCAAACCTGTGGGGTGGCCTAATGTTATGAGGAGCAATCTTAGACCCGTCCTGCTCATACTGTGTATCCTATGTGGGTCCCGGTGGAGGAGTTGATGCGACATGTAATCCTGTATGTTCTCCTCGGCCTACAGGAAGCCAATTAGGTCCACTTGGCCTACAGTAGGAAAATTAGTCCCAGTCAGCCTGCGGTAAGCCAATTAGCTCTAGTCGGCCTACAGGTAGCCGACGGGAGCTAAAACCAGCGGCCGACATGAGATAGGAGCCCAATCAGCCTCCCTATAGCCGCCAGGGTGCCTATCGGCTTCCTGTAGGACGACAAGGTCCAGTCAGCCAACAAAAGGTCGACTATGTATTGTTTTTTTAAAACAAATCGACATAATAATTTTGAAAATTAAGTAAAAATTTATTATTTAAAAAATTAGCCTGTAACTCTATTTTCACTAATATGGTGAAAGAGTTACAAAAGGCAGTAAAAAGATATGATCAAGGAAGACAAATCTACAAGTAATCTAGCCATGTCTACATCCCTTCTTTCAAGCTAGGTTTTGCCTTTTTGGTGATCATATCAAAATGTTCCTTAAAGCTTAAGACACAAAAAGCCATGCTCTTTACTTTGTGATCAAAGATGATGTTGTTTCTATGTTTCCATAGGCTCCAGCAACCTACAATTAAGCATTCCTTGAAACAATTGACATTATTCTGCCTCTTTCCATCCGTGAGCATATTTATGAGTTCATAATCTTGTTCCATTGGAAACCAATGGTTAGCAAAAAATAATGACTGAAATCACAGCCGAACAATAAATGGAGCAAGTGTTCGTTAGGCTCATCATCACATAGCACACATCTGCTTGTCTCGATGTAGAAGTTTTTCCTCCTAAGTAGGTCTCGGGTGTTCAGTCTGTCCTGTAGTAATAGCGAGAAGAAAAATTTCTGCTTGGCCAAAGTGCATGATTTCCATATCCATTGGAAGGGTTTTGGGGCATCAGTAGGATTTCCAATATATTCCAAGTATATTCTTTGGGTGGAATATTTAGTTCCACCCCAATAAAACAGCCAGGAATCATGAGAGTCCTGATTGGCTCTGTTATTAATCAATACCTTTGGTTGTTGCTTTGTTGGAAAACAATGGAAGATATTGGCAGGTGGAACATCTCATATAAACTCCTATAATCTAGGTTACTGGCATATGCAAGAGTAATGTCTGTATTCTTTGCATATGAGAATAACTAGGCATCATGCTGACCAAAGGTTCTGAAGGTAATATGCCCTAGAGGCAATAATAAAGTTGTTATTTATATTTCCTTATATCATGATAAATGTTTATTATTCATTCTAGAATTGTACTAACCGAAAACTTGATACATGTGTGAATACATAGACAAAACACAATGTCCCTAGTATGCCTCTACTAGACTAGCTCGTTAATCAAAGAGGGTTAAGTTTCCTGACCATAGACATGTGTTGTCATTTGATGAACGGGATCACATCATTAGGAGAATGATGCGATGGACAAGACCCATCAGTTAGCTTAGCATAATGATCATTAAGTTTTATTGCTATTGCTTTCTTCATGACTTATACATATTCCTTTGACTATGAGATTATGTAACTCCCGAATACTGGGGGAAAACCTTGTGCACTATCAAACATCACAACGTAACTGGGTGATTATAAAGATGCTCTACAGGTGTCTCCGAAGGTGTTTGTTGGGTTGGCATAGATTGAGATTAGGATTTGTCACTCCGAGTATCGGAGAGGTATCTCTAGGCCCTCTTGGTAATACACATCATGATAAGCCTTGCAAGCAATGTGACTATGAGTTAGTTGTGGGATGATGTATTATGGAACAAGTAAAGAGACTTGCCAGTAACGAGATTGAACTAGGTATGAAGATACCGATGATCGAATTTCGGGCAAGTAACATACCGATGACAAAAGGAATGACGTATGTTGTCATTGCGGTTTGACAGATAAATATCTTCATAGAATATGTAGGAACCAATATGAGCATCCAGGTTCCGCTATTGGTTATTGACCAGAGATATGTCTCGGTCATGTCTACATAGTTCTCGAACCCGTAGGGTCCGCATGCTTAACGTTCGATGACGATTTGTATTATGAGTTTTGTGTTTTGGTGACCGAAGATTGTTCGGAGTCCCGGATGAGATCACGGACATGACAAGGAGTCTCAAAATGGTGGAGAGGTAAAGATTGATATATTGGACGATAGTATTCAAACACTGAAAGTGTTTTGAAATGTATCAGGTATATAAAGGAGTACGGGGGGGGGGGGTTACCAGAACCCACCGGGGGAAAGATATGGGCCATAGGAAGGAGGCAAGGCAGCCCACAAGGGGTGGCGCGTGTTTTCCCATTGGGAGTTTGAATTGGACTAGGGGAGGGGGCGCGGCTGTCGGTGTCAAAACTGGCGGATCTCGGGTAGGGGGTCCCGAACGGTGCGTCTAAGGCTAATGGTAACATGAGGCAGGGGACACGATGTTTTACCCAAGTTTGGGCCCTCTCGATGGAGGTAATACCCTACTTCCTTCTTGATTGATCTTGATGATATGAGTATTACAAGATTTGATCTACCACGAGATCGTAGAGGCTAAACCTTAGAAGCTAGCCTATGATTATGATTGTTGTTGTCCTATGGACTAAACCCTCCGATTTATATAGACACCGGAGGGGGCTAGGGTTACACAGGATTGGTTACAGAGAAGGAAATTCACATATCCGAATATCCAAGCTTGCCTTCCACGCAAAGGAGAGTCCCATCCGGACACGGGACGAAGTCTTCAATCTTGTATCTTCATAGTCCAACAGTCAGGCCAAAGTATATAGTCCGGGTGTTCGAGGACCCCTTAATCTAGGACTCCATCAGTAGCCCCTGAACCAGGCTTCAATGATGATGAGTCAGACACATAGATTGTCTTCGGCATTGCAAGGCGGGTTCCTTCTCCGAATACTCCATAGAAGATTAAGGAAACAAGGATCGTGTCCGGCTCTGCAAAACAAATTCCACATTCCACCGTAGAGAGTATAATATTCCATAAATCTAATCCGTTGCCAGCTTCTTGTAGCGTGACATCATGCCACGGTCCGGTCATTATTCGAACCGTTTTTCACAACCAGCCATTGCACATAATGCGAGGCGGTTTCCTTGATGCGTCTTGTCGAAGCAGAGATCGTGTCACCTTATCACGGGATTCTCATCAAAATGGGTATGGGTAAATCAACCGCGCCATCAATCGTGGCGCTTGGGAAATAAGCAATCTTAACGGGCAAGTGGGGAGGCGCAGAGTTTCTACCGCCTTTATGAAGAGATAAGGATCCTCCTCTTTCACCCACGCCTCCTTCCTTCTTCGCTCATCCATTCTCGCACGCTCGAGCTCCAGCGCCCCAGTTCTCACCTTCTCCGCACAGCCAAACATGTCCGGAGCGGGAGGCAAGTGGATGGCCTCCTCCGTCAAGGAGGAGGACATTACGAAGCTCCGGGCGGCCACATACTTGGCCGCAGATATTGCGCACCGGCTCCCGGACGCAGGGCAGATCATTCCGTCTCTGGGACCCCATGAGAGGGTCATGTTCCTCGCCCACTTCGTCCGCGGACTGGGATTCCCCCTCCACCCATTTGTTCGCGGGCTCATGTTCTATTACTGGCTGGATTTTCATGATCTGGCCCCTAATTTCATCCTCAACATCTCGGCGTTTAACGTCGTGTGCGAGGCTTTTCTCCGCATCAGGCCCCACTTCGGCCTATGGCTGAAAATCTTCAACATGAAGCCAAAGATAGTGGTCGGCCAGCAGGCAGAGTGTGGAGGCGCCATGGTGGGCAAGATGCCCAGCGTCACCTGGTTCGAAGGCTCCTTTGTGGGGACCATGAAGGGGTGGCAATCGGGGTGGTTCTACATCACCGAGTCGCGCGACGCCAACTGGGTGGCGGCCCCCGAATTCCGATCCGGCATCCCCGTGCGGCTCACCTCCTGGAAGAAGAAGGGCCTAGCCTGGGGCGCATCCGCGGAGCTGACCGGACTCCAGAACTGCGTCAAAAACATGATAACCAAGAATATCAAGCTTGTCAACGTGGTCCAGGTCATGTTATTTCGGCGGATTCTCCCTGTCAAAGACGGGCATTCAACCTATGGGAGTTCGACGCGGCCCAACACCAGACACTGCAAGAGCTCTTCGACACGACGCACAACGACGTCTGGAAGGTGTTGTTCAAGGCCAGCGAAGTTCCTCCTCCCACCTCCGAGGACCGCAGACTCAGCGCCAAGCGCCACGCCAATGTGGTAAGCATTCAACATTTCGCAAGATGTGCCTTTCCTCAGTATATTCATGGGAGGAACTTAAGCCACCATACTGATCTAATAGGAATATGTGGCGACGGCGGAGCGGATCGACTGTCCGGCTCCGTTGCCTGAAGATCTAGCAACCGCTCTCCTGACGGAGATGCTGGTTCCGACGCCTTATGAGGTGCCGGAGAAGAAGGCCAAGAAGAAGGACGTGGGGACCAGGAAAAGTCTCCAGCGCAAAGTGGTGCTGGACTCATCGTCCGAAGACACCGAGGCGCACTCCTCCAATGACAATGAGGAGGAGGAGGAGGAGGAGGAAAACCCTCTCCCCCAAACCGAGGAGGAGAAGAAAAGGAAGGCCGCCCCTTCCGGGGAGGCCGAACGGTCCAAAAAGGGAAGGACCCTCCCTCTAGACCACTCCACAACCGCCGCCTACAATGAGGAGGAGTGGTTACCCAGGGCCAAGCCCCTGGCGAAGTCGTAAGTATCCGGATGCCATAACACCTTTTGCATGTTTTTAGCTTTACTTACTATGTCAAGATTTGCTTGTGCAGTCCGCCCAAAGCCCACATCGACTTGCCCTCCTCGGATGGGTCCTTGAGCTCGTCGAAGATGAATAGCTATTCGCTCCCGACGGCTTCCACTCCCCGGCCCGCAGATGACACTGAGGTGTTATCTCAGAGGATACCGGGCCAAGAGGAGGTAGTCCTGGAGACGCCTCAAGGTGAGACGCCCGACGCCGGGCTCATGGGGGGGGGGAGATCCCCATGGATTCGGATGAGGAGGGCCACAGCAGGATTGGCCCCCAGCCGGATACTACGCCAGAACCTCCAGTGGTTCCGGATTCAGGCAGGCAGCCACCCACCAAGGGAGGCGAGCCGTCTTTGCCAATGACCTCTGTCCATCTAGAGGCATCGGATAATTTGGTGGAAGTGCTTCAAAGCGCTTCGGTTCAGTCCGCCAAAAGCAGATTGACCGAAGCCTGCGCCAGCCTCCTGACAGGCT